>NC_136492.1:141227018-141302018 GCF_053919585.1 Euprymna scolopes | reverse complement strand
TTTTATTAAAAATATTTTTAAATTAAAATTATTACAAATATTTTTTTATTAATTAGATTAAAAATAACATATTTATTAATTAGATTAAAAATAAAATTTTTATTAATTAGATTAAAAATATTTTTTTTATTAATTAGATTAAAAATAAAATTGTTATTAATTAGATTAAATTTTTTTTTGTTATTTTTAATCTTATTAATAAAAAAATTATTTTTAATCTAATTAATAAAATGTTATTTTTAATCTAATTAATAAAAAATTTTATTTTTAATCTAATTAATAAAAAAATATTTGTAATAATTTTAATTTAAAAATATTTTTAATAAAAAATATCTTTATTAATTAGATTAAAAATAAAATCAGTAAACTTTCTCGGCTACAAGTTAGCAAGATCCGCATAAGTTTAATAACAATAACCGTTTCTATAATATCAGTTATTATTGCCTGGGTGCCAAGCACATTCGACATGTTTTGTTTCTACATCTAAAATTTGGAAATCCTAAATAATAAAAGCAGATTAGATTCAATGTCATTTGTCCGGCAGTAGTGTTTATTTACGATCAACTTTAAATACAATTTGAAAATTACTGTAGAATAAGTATATCATTTCAGATGTTAACAAGTTATTTTTTACAGAATTATTGTTTAATTTATCGTTTATTCGACTGCTATGAAATCGAAATTCCAACCATCGCTTTGTAAAAGAATCAGTTGAGAATGTAACGTTTTACAGTAAATTTTTATACGGAACTCTCAGCGAAAACTGAAAAGTTATTTATTATTTCATGTTCTCCGGAAAACGGTCTAGTTAATTAGGAATAAATTGTTTACGATATAATTTGGTTATAAATGTGTTTTTTTACTTGGAGGAACACATCATATAAAGTTGCTCTTTTGGAAATGTTTAGAAGTAATTTTGTTTTGCATACAACCAGCATCCTCCCGGGCATGGGGATTGATTGGAACAGCTAGACTGATGCACCGATCACTAGCTTCTGCTTTTTAAATAAAATGCAACAAATCTTCTAACCTAACAGCTTCCAAACAGTTTGCCAAGCCACATCCCTTGTCACGCTGCCAGTGTGATAACATTGTGCTTATTTCACACGTTCTTACAGGGAGTTTGGTTCAATGAGTATATTGCAATTATAGCTGCAAAGCAAATGCACTACCAAACTAATTGATTAGCCGTAAAACCGAAACTCTTGCGCATAGAGATCCTCAAATAACCTTTCACTAGAATATGTATTAGATTGAGGGACTACGGAAACGTGCGAGTAGAGTAACTAGGTAAACATTAAATTTACGCAGCTTGTTTGGATGAAGTTTGGAATTTAGAATTTACATTTTTTAAACAAATAAATAATAATTACATGTTTACAACAAAGAATTTGAAAGCAAATAAACAAATCGCTGACCGCGAATATCACAGAATGACGTCTTAAATCAATAGAGGTCAAAGAGAACAACAAAGCAGCTTATTACATTGTTAACGAGAATTGAAGAGAGGCGTAAAAGAAATGAGAAAGTGGACGCAACTGACGTTTCAATAATGTAATCAATCAACATGTTTGTTTAGAAGTTGGGTCCCTAAAATAATTACCTGGCGGTTTGCGACTTAACTCGACATGCATTCGTTGAGAGACCGAAATAAATCTAGAACAAAACTCTCTTTGTGTTAATTCGATAGTCGAAAATTGCCTTACTTCAGACGGGGAGGGAGTAGCGGAAAGATGTGATGACGGAAAACACTCACACAGCTAAAGATATGTGAACTGGTGATAGTAGTCCGTTTTTTTTTTCTTTATTAAAATTGGCGCCAATATATTTGAAGCTTTCTATATCAACTAATATTTTGATATTCAATCGATTATTATTATCGGAATACTTTTTACGAAAAAATACACCTAAGAACATCATTTATATAGTTTATAAAAAAAAACCCATAAAACTTAATTGATTGACCAAATTGATATTTTTAATGTATGATTATTTCGATGAATGTTTTAAATTGTTATAATTTTGTAACTTTCATTGCTAGCTCGCATGAACATGCCTATCACTGAACTCGATGCAGTTATGGAGATGAAGCCGTCAAAAAACGATAATTAAATTGCATGATTTTGAAACATGAAACAAATTGCAGGATTCAATACAAAACATAATACTCTTGTTTTATCGACAGAATACGCGTTTAGACAATTTCGTTGTTGGTTTATTATTATTTTAATATTTGTCCATTTTTTTCTGGTTATTTTTTATTTATTTTTAATTTATATTTTTATTGATTTTTATTATTAGTTTTTTATTATTCACTTTGTTTTGTATTTATTTATGTTTTTTTATGATTTTTAAAATTCATTTTATACTTTTTTCTACATTTTGTTATAGATTAATCACGTGTTTTCATTCTGTCGGAAATATAAGATCTCCAACTGACTGTAGGTGCCATGGAATAGTAAATACTGTTTTATTCGTGTTAGTGACTTAAGAAAATACAAACCCATAGTCTAGTCTGATATCTGCTTGCACTGTGACATCACGAAAGAAAAGTTCTTCACAATGCGTTAACCGAACGAATGCTTTCCTTTTACTAGATATACAAAAATATGTTACTGCATATAAATTAATCGTTACTATTATTTTTTCTTTATTAAAAACTCAACAATTACAAACTCTTGTTTTTCTTATTTCTCAGCTTCTCTATGTCTATTCTTTGAATGGTATGCCATCCAAAACTGAGGATCATTCGTCACCTACAATCAACAAATCTTTCGCAGGTACATGTATATGTTTGGTATAGCTGTCAGGTTATGGTTATAAAAAATGTAACAATGCACGGGAAATTGTTGTGAGTAGGTGTAGTTAGTCGAGTGTTTGTAGTAACTGTTCTGCAGGAGGGGTCATAATAATTAATTAATTTTAGGTTTGATCTATGGCTGACAGATATTTATTCATCAAAATAATTCTTAAGAGTTTTGTTTATGACAAGCACTACGAAAGGAATATAACAGGGAAGATAAAACACAGTAATAAAAATTTTCGAGGATCTTTTCGCCTCCTGTTTCTTTCTCGCAGAAGAAGTGTTGCGATACTTTCTCTGCTCTATCTTTACTTTCATGGCAGGTGCTCAATTGAACTCCAATCCATACCCCCTCTAAAATGCTTGTAACAAATATTGTTTAACTACAACAACCGTCAACAATTCCACTTACACTCTATTTGCCCCTAAATTTAAACTTAAATTTCACGAGCAGAGTTTTTTTTTCTAGAACTGTATGCCTCTGAAATAAGATATCGTGGGGTTGCTTCGCTTGGTCATTTTAAAGTCCAAAGTAAATAATTTTGGTTGACTCGTCCTTTCAAATAAGCCCTACCCAAGTTTAACCCTCATTAATCATCAACTAACTTCCCTCACCAACACTTATTAACCATCATTCTTGAATGGCTTCTCAAACTTAATCTATATATCTATAAACGTTACCGTGTATGTGTGTCTGTGTATGTATCTGTGTGTGTGTCTGTGTATGTGTCTGTGTACATTTACCTACGCAATAACTCTCTGAATTTTAAGTCTACAGATTCGAAATTTGATATACAGGTACTGAGATTTGGGAAAATCTTTGTGATCGGTGTTTGGCCAGGAAATTGGCTGTTAAGGTGTCAAAGTTCAACGATTTGACCTTTGAGAACTCTACTCAACACCTCCGGCAATTTTGTGTCTGAACAATTGAAATTTTAGATATAGGTTCCTTGGATATGAATCTAACTTAATAACTTGATTTGAGCCCTAAAACAATAACTGTTCAGGGGATCATAGTAGGGGTCAAAGTTAAAAATAATTTATCCTCTGCAGTCTCTACCAAATTACTCAGACAAGTTCTGCTCTAAACATTTATAATTTTACATAAAGGGTATTCAGATATAGGGCAAGCTTTTTAATCGGTTTGGGTCGAAATTTTTAGTTACTAATATATAAATGTATGTATGTATGTATGTATGTATGCCTAAGACTTTTGACAGAGGCAACGCATTTTACCAAGATCAGTATTCTTATGAAGTCCGACCTTTTAGACGACAAATATCGAATAATTGATTAAAAATATTAATATATTAACCTTCAACTGGGCACTGCTACAGCGGTTCGCTTTTTTCGCCGATACTTTTGAAAGTCATCCTCTCCTTTCGATTGTCTAGTCTTAATTTAAACATAAGTCACCTCCGGTTTGGCGGTGGTCGTAACAGCAAAGACGTCAGATTGTTTCCCCTTCTTTTCCTCCTTCGCTGTACGGGTTCGAGTCTGCCTTACTACTACCACTTTTTTTGCTCAACATACATATCCAAAAACCCGGGCAACACTGGACTGAAATGCTAGTCTATCTATTTATCTATCAATCTATCTATCTATCTATCTATATATATATATATATATATATATATATATATATATATATATATATATATATATATATAAGTCAAAGTGTCTGTATGTCTCTGTGTACATTTGTAACTGTTAATTTAAAGTCTACCTACTCGAAATTTGATATACAGGCTACTGAGATTTGGGAAAATCGATATGATCGGTTTTCGACCAGAAATTTGGCTGTTAAGGGGTCAAAGTTCAATTAATTGAAAATTCAGAACTCTACCAAACTCCTCTTTGGGGTATAAACCATTTAAATGTAAGATATGGGTTCCTTGGACATGGATCTAACTTAATAACTTGATTTCAGTTCAAAACAATAAATTTTAAGGGATCAAAATAGGGGTAAAAATTACAAAAATTAACATTTTTTTTTGCTCAGCATACACCCCCAAACACCCGGGCAACGCCGGACACCCACGCTAGTGTATCTATAAAAGTGAACGTGGCTGTCTGTCTGTCTGTGTGTCCGTGTACATTTCCGTACGCAATAACTCTCTCAACTTTTAGTCTACATACTCGAAATTTGATATACAGGGTACTGAGATTTGAAAAATCTATGTGATCGGTTTCGGCCAGAAATTTGGCTGGTAAGGGGTCAAAATTTAATAATTTGACCTTTGAGAACTCTACCAAACTCCTCCGACAATTTTGCGTCTAAACCCTCGAAATTTTACTTATAGGTTCATTGGACATGGATCTAACTTAATAACTTGATTTGAGCCCAAAACAATAAATTTTAAAGGGGCCATAATAGGGATCAAAATTTAAAAAAAAAATGACCGTTTTTTTTTTGCTCAGCATATACCTCCAAACACCTGGGAAACGCCGGACACCCATGCTAATCTATATATCTATAAAAGTGAACGTGTCTGTGTGTATGTGTGTGTATATGTATGTGTGTCTGTCTGTGCTAACTTAATAACTTGATTTGAGCCCAAAAAAATAAATGTTAAGGAGTCATAATAGGGGTCGAAGTTAAAAAAAATTACCTCTGCAGTCTCTACAAAATTACTCAGACAATTTCTGGTCTAAACATTTGAAATTTTACATAAAGGGTATTCAGATATAGGGCAAGCTTTTAAATCGGTTTGAGTCGAAACTATTTCGCTACAAATATATGAATCTATGTCTGCCTAAGAATTCCGACAGAGGCGACGGATTTTCACAAGATTTGTAGTCTTTTGAGCTTCGCCCCTTCAGACGTCAAATACTGAAAAATTGGTTAAACACATTAATATCTTCACCTTAAACTGAGCACTTTTCTACAGGGAGGGGTCGCTTTTTTCACCGATATTTTCGAAAGTCATCCCCTTTTTTCGATTGTCTAGCCTTAATTTAAACCTACGTCACTTCCGGTTTGCTGGCAGTTGTAACAGCAAATGCGTCACGTTTTTCCCGTTCTTTTCCTCCCTCGCGGTACGGGTTCGAGCCTACCTTCCTCCTTCCACTTTTTTTTTCTCAACACACATCTCTCAACACCCGGAATACGCCGCGCTGAAATACTAGTATGTAATGAACTTGAAATTAAAAAAAAGTCTCATTAAGCATGATTATGATCTTTTCCTTGAAAGATCAGATACTATCTGAAACTCACTATATTCGTAAATTAAATATTGCGTTTATTTAGCTCACATTTAATCTGGCTATAGCGGAGAATAAAGATGTTGGATTATAGTTATTTAATAATGACATTTGTCCATGGTTAAAATCGGTTAGTTGCCTGTACAATTATAAGTCACATTAGCGAGTGTTATTAAGCGTGAGAATTAAATACGTATGGATAATAAATATTTATTCATGCAATATTTTAGAAAAAATGTTTAAAGAATATTGCAAAGGTCCTTGTAAATAAAAATATAACATTATTGGGTGGTGACGAATCTTTATATAAAATCTCGTAGATATTTAAAAATTGCATCTGCCCTGTAACCTGAATAGATATCGAATGAGTCATCATTGGATTAATCTGTAGCTTTGGGAGGATTCTGGTCCAACCACACTGAAGAGATACGAAATAGCGAAATCTTGTACCCGCTAATTATATATATATATATATATATATATATATATATATATATAATTATATTTTTACTATAATAATTATATATCTACAGACACTTGTGTTTCATCCTTTCGAGAAACTTCAGTGCAGGGTGTCACGGTTAATACCAGTCGAACGATTCGAATTCGGCAACACGAGACATATCTGGCTCGATTAGCAAAGTCAGCTACCATTAACCGCGTGAAAAACGTTGAATTTAAACATTATGGTTTTAAATGTTCTTTACGTCAGTAAGACAGTGATCTAATCGTCATACGATGATCTATTCATATGAGCAAAATTGGCCGACTTTAATTCAACTGAAAGTGCTCAATGATAAGAAACGAATTTCGTAAAGGGGCTGTAATATTTTTTTACTATAATAATTAAATATCTAGACACTAGTGTTTCGTCCTTTCGGGAATCTTCAGTGAAGGTGTCATGATTAACCCCCGTCGAACGATTCGAACTTCGCAACACGAGAAATCTCTGGCTCGATTAGCAAAGACCGTATATATATATATATATATATATATGCATGCATATATAATATAAAGCTGAATGTGTATGTATGTGTGTGTGTGTGATTGGTTACGAATAGGCTCCTATATGGTTGATTATTTTAAAAACGTATTACATATAATGATAGAAAATGCTTCGGGACACAGGAATGGGTATGTTTGATCTGGCAGAACGGTGGTTCATTAAAATTGTGGGGTCTGTGTTCGCGCCTGGTCCACAAAGTATGGAAATAAAAAGATTAAAAATTAAAAAAAAAATAGGTTTACAATTTTTTTATAGAGATGTACATAATAATATTTGATAAGTATGTTTTAACTGAAATAGGGATGGTATAATAAAATTGTGGGATCTGCGTTCGCGCCTGTCTTCCATAGAATAGAAATAGGCACAGATGTTAATGAATACTTTTCATATCTATCTGCGTAAGTATACTTTGATAATTATGTTTCAATTTGAAGAAATATGGTATAATATAGTTATGGGGTCTTCATTCGCGCCTGACATGCATAGAATGGAAATATGTCACAAAGTTTAACAAGTTTTTTTTATATAGATCCACAAAATATTGTGATAAGTGTTTCAGTGTGAAGAGGTATGGTATAATAAATTATGAGTTTATCTATTTTATTTTTACTTTCATCATATTTGCTTTGGTTTTGATACTCCCAAATTCGAAGCTATCTCATTACAACCCTGCCTTTTCATAACCTATCATACTTTCATAAATCAGAGTCCATTTTCTGTAGGCTATTTTTTTAATCCAGTCAACGACGGGTACTTTTGCTAGTATAATATAAAGCTGAAGGTCTGTGTGTGTGTCTGGTTAGGAACAGGCTCCTATACAATTAACTATTATAGAAAACTGATCACATATAATGATAGAAAATGTATCGAGACAGAAAAATGGGTATGTTTGATCTGGCATAATGATGATTCATTAAAATTGTTGAGTCTGCGTACGCGACTGGTCCAGAAAGTATGGAAATAAAAACATTAAAATGAAAACGTTTACAAGTGATTTATATATATATATATATATATATATATATATATATATATATATATATATATATACAAAATAATACTTTGATAAGTATGTTTTAACTTAAATAGGGATGGTATAATAAAATTGTGCCTCCATAGAATGGAAATCGGCACAAACTTTAATAAAAACTTTTCATATCTATCTGCATAAATATGCTTTGATAATAATATTTCAGTTTGAAGAAATATGGTATAATAAAATCATAGCGTGTTCGTTCGCTCCTGACCTTCATGGAATGGACATATGTCGCAAAGTTTAACAAGGTTTTTTTAATATAGATCCACAGAATATTGTGATCAGTGCTTCAGTGTGAGCAGGTATGGTTTAATAAATTATGGGTTTATCTATTTTATTTTTAATTTAATCGTATTTTGTTGTGGTTTTGATACTCCCAAAATCGAAGCTATCTCTTTACAACCCTTCCTTTTCATAACCTATCATACTTTCATAAATCAGAGTCCATTTTCTGGAGGCCGTTTTTGAACCCAGTCAACAACGGATATTTTTGTTTGTATATATATATATATATATATATATATATATATATATATATATATTAAGTAGTTTTTTTTTTTTTATTCATAACTAATAATTACATTATTTTTACCGTTTAACACTTTCATTTGTCTTCCATTATACATATTGAAATCAACTGCGTCTCATTTTTGCCGTTTGAATTAAACGCTTTTACCTTGCAACGTTAAAAAAATCTTAAAAAACACAATCTTCTTCCACAAACTGCTAAATTAATTCACGTGAACTTTTTCGAACATGATTGCTAGGAATGGACGCTGTCCACACTACAAATCTCCAGTTCTGTCAACGGTTTTCTTTTTCTTTTTCATTTCGATACTATTTTGTGACCAAGAGCGGAGGTCCGCTTGAAATATAAAAAAATAAGCATAAAAATATTAAATACAAAAAGTAACATCGTTTTTCATGCTTAAAAAATACCCCATAACCTTTAAATCAATATATATATATATATATATATATATATATATATATATATATATATACTAACGGGGAGAGGGGGGCCAAGCTTTGCCCGGGTGTAAAAAACCGCTTAAATATGATATTTATATGTCCAGATTTCGTATATAATATTATTATAGAGTCCTGATTTCAAAAGTAGAAATAAAAGAAGGTGTTATCAGCTAGAATCGAAACTAACACTGCAGCCTTCAAAGCTGGTGATATTAATACTGTACCAACTTGACACTCATAGGAATGGATACAAATTAAAAGTAAACTAAAATCAAAGTACAAAATGTCTCACACTTTTTATCCATTTTTGATCCATTAAAAATTATTGCGAACGACTAAAGACCCATTAAATTTATTGTAATCGACTAAAGGCCCATTAAAAATTATTGTAACCGACTAAAGACCCATTAAAAACGCTCTGTAAAAACTTTAATCATTTTAGGCCATTGGCACCACTCTGTGACTTTTATTTTCGGAGGAGATAGAGATTGAAAATATGGATACAGACATATAGACACCGTTTTATATATTAAATATATGTGTGAATGTGTGTGTGCGTACGTGTTTGTATGTGTCTGTGGGAGTTTCTCTGGGGATGCCTGTGGAGTGTGTGTGTGTCTGTGTTTATAAAATACTATTTGTATGTACTCAGCATTCCGCAGTAATATTTTAAGCAATATATTTTTGCTTTCCCCATTGCCCTTTCAGTTAAACCCTTCGTTACTATTGATGAAGTATATTTAATAGCATTTGGAAGGTTAAATTAAATTATTAATTGAACCATAACGTTATAAAAATACAACTCATTTTGATGGGGCAGTGTATTTTAATCATTTTTATGCCATTATTATATATAAATAGCTTCCAAAGCATTCAATAAAAACATAAATAATTTTAATTTATTATATGCAAACCGATTATCAATTTCCTAATAGATTTCCTGGAAGAATCGTTTGTTGAACATGCAAACAAAGGAGATCAAATGAAACAGAACAGTAAAGGAGATGATTTATTAATGTGCATCATATTACACATTATTATTCATCGTAAAGTATATTTCATGCTATCTTTCTATCTTAAAAAGTATTAAATAATTTGTTATTCAATTTGTACATGAAATTTTTTAAATCACAGATTGCTGAACGTTTGAGATGAAGTATTGGACAACTGTTCCATTGAATGTTATCTGCACGCTTTCCGGAAAATGTAACCTTCAGCCCTCTTCAGCTGTTCTGACAGGAAAAGCCAAAGGGTTAGCTCTGGAAATTATCAGGAAACTACAGAGGGTATTATTTATAACCTATTATTATTAACATTTTTCGTTTTTCTGTTATTTTTCGGTTAATCAAAATAATACAAACATTTATAACTCATCTCAAAACTTTCATAACTATAGTAACAAATCGGGGCGGACGCGAAATTATGAAAAAACATGGACCAAATTCAGTACTAACAAGACTCGTTAACCGGCGTTGTCTAGTGGTAACATCCCCCCGCGTAAAAAATTAAAGCACGCCTATTGTTGTTGTTGTTGTTGTGGTTATTGTTGTTGTTGTTACCCAACCGCCAACCTCCTTATGTTAAGAACAGCTTTCGAAATGGACACCGACAAACTCTCTACGTTAAGAATGCCTTTAAGAATAGATACCCCATTTTGTGAGTGGGGTGGGATTGTAAAATAATTTGCCTGAAATGTAACTTTGATAATCGTTGTCAGTATTCTAACGCGCAAATACAATGAACCTGGTGGTTGCAGGGTCGGTCGGCCCGTTTGTACTAATCTAGTTGGCAAGGCATGGTTCAGGGTTTGTTATTTTTGTTGGCAATACTGGAGTTTTACACCTGAAAAAGGTTGAAGGTATCATCGATCGAAACGTTGTGCAGATAACACTGGGATTTAATAGCAGCAATTTCGGAACGAATAGTCCGTTTTAAGTCTTCAAGAGATCGAGTCCGATGGCCAAATACTTTGGACCTAAAATTTTCCCACAAGAAAAAATCGTAGGGTTTTCGATCAAGTGATCTTGCGGGCTTAACAATATCACCACGGAAAAAATAAAATAATTACAGAACATTTCTTTCAAAACATGCATGAATACATATATGAATTCATTTTCACCTAGTGTGTTTATTTATGTAAATAAACTATATAATGACTGATATGCTACATATTCCAAAAATACATTTACTCCCCCCGAAATATTTTTCAAATGCCACATTTTACTTTATTGCATTATAACTGTAACAGATAACAAAAAGATTCAATTCTTTTCATCTCTCTTGTTGCGGGGTTCCAATCGTTCGACTGGTTTTAATCGTGACACCCTGCACTGAAGATTCCCGAAAGGATGAAACACTAGTTTCTGTAGGTATTTAACTATTATATATATATATATATATATATATATATATATATATATATATATATATATATATATTACATTTTCACCTAAAATAAGGCACATTGCCACTCTGATGTAGGGAGCTTCTATCAGGAGCATAAGCTACAAGGGTACTATGTAGGGTGTTGGACAGCAAGATGTCGGTTCACGTTGCCGGGTCACGGTATCTATATAAAATAACTCAATCCCCGCGTATCGTTTCTGTTTCTTTATTCGCATTTTTCAAATTCGGCCTCGACAGTCGCGTCGGGAAATCTCTCAATTTCTACATTCTACACACAATTTATCTTTCTTTTTAAAATAATATATTGAACTCACTCTTTTATCCTTGTACCCATTTATGAATTATTTCACGGAATTCTGTCTTTTAGATGACATCGAAATATCTTCCAGTAACGCGATTCCTTTGGATTTTTACGACTGGATACCAGACTTTTACCAACCTTTTTTTTTTTTAATTTAACCGTCTTTGAACCTTCTACTCTTCACTCGACCATCCATTCACGTGAAATAAATTTTCTTTTTTTCCATTCCCTCTGCCTCACTAATTTTGAACCATTACCAATTAAGCTATATGGCTCACTTGCAGTTTCATTAAATACTTTGTAAGCAAAATCCGATTCAGCATTTTGCTAATTCCTACCCTCTGATGAGAAGGAAAGTATTTATTTCGACACTCCGCGGATTAAGGACAATCCAATTAATTTGTGCTTCCTTTGTGGAAATTAAATATGTTTTTTTTAACTCTTTTTAAAATGTTTTTTAACGTGTTTTATTTACTCTTTGTTCTGTAATTATACCTGTACATTTGTAAATCTGTTTTCTTATAGATTACTAATTGATTTTCAATGGACTCATTTAGGATTTATACAGTTCCGGATTTTATCGTCTTGCTCATTGGATTTTTGCCATGTCCTTTTTTTTCTTTTTCCTTTTTATTACTTTCTTAATCTCATTGACCCCCCCTCTCTCTCACTCTTTCTCTCTCTGTCTCGCTTTATATATATATATATATATACATTAGGGCAGGTCGATTTTCAACTTTTTTTGGAGAATGTAAAATGTGGGAGCAGAGAAAGTTGCACACACATATGGAGATTACAACTATAAAAAAACAACTAAGTTTCTAACATCAGCCGTAAGATGATCATTTGATTTTAAAAATTGTCTTCTTTGAGACACGGAAAAGTCCTTATCTTTTGAAGATTTATACGAAAATGTTTAAGATTTTACAGTTTTAATCATAATAAATAGAATTAAAATTAAAACATTTCTTTTTTTTTTTTTTTTTTCATTGCCCGATTAGCGAAGACCGTATTCATTCGGATACGATTACTCGTGTGAAATAACGTTGAATTTAAACATTTTAATTTTAAATGTTCCTTTACATCAGTCAGACAGTGAGTTAAACGTTATACGATGATATATGCATAAGAACTAAATTGCCCGACTTTAATTCAACTGAAAATGCTCAACAATAAGAAACGAATCTCTTAAAATGGCTTTCCAAATTATTTTTTTTTACTAGATTAATAAATACCTACGGACATTAGTGTTTCATCCTTTCGGAAATCTTCAGTGCAGGGTGGCTCGATTAACACCAGTCGAACGATTCGAACCGCGCACTTTATTCCATTTGGATAAAATCTGAATAATAATATAAATATAACTGAATCCTGAAGTACCAACACAATAATCTCCTAAACAAACGAGATGAACTGATGGCCAGATGTAGACATAAATGTAAATTTAAAATAACCAATAACTCCAGATCCGACGAATAGATAATTCTATAATGGTAAAGAAACCGAATCTAACACCACTAGATTATTTACGATAAACCCTCCCAGCCCATCCCACCGGCAATTATAGTGTTGTACGGTATATACTCGATAATAACTACTTTATGATTTGTTGTCCGAAATCTAAGTTAGGTGTCCTTTTTCCCGAAGTACCTGTTTTATCCAAATTACTTATAAATAAATGAGATAGCCTTAAGAAAATAATTTTTCTCTGCAGATAATACATTAGTTATTAAACTGAGTTAAGTCAAAAAGACCAAATACTAAAACTAGATATTATTAGATTTGATACAAATCAAAACAAAAATATAATTATTTTACTTATTTTTTTATGCGTGCATGAGATTACTTTTGTTGTACGGAGTGAATAAAAGTATATATTAACCGAAACTAGATACGTCCTATCGAATTGGGGGCGGCCAATATTACAATTTTCCACTTCTTAATCAATTAACAAATTAAGAAGTGAAATATTAATTACAACGACCGCTATAATCACCAATAAAATTATTTACAGGAAAATATATAAAATATTAAATACATAAGACTCAATCTTTTTAAATTCACAGTAATATATTACAAATACAATATTTAAATGTATTATAAGATAATATTTATTTCTAACTAATTTTTACATAATAACATACAGATAGTTTTAAAACTTTGTATATAATATTCTTTTTATTCTTATTTTTATTTTTTATTTTCTTACTTTTATTATTTTTTTTATGTATATTTTAATATACCTACTTTCCATGACTCAATTAACTATAGGGCGCATGTATAATATCCATTTTCTTTCCCTTATCTTTCTCAGAGTTTCTAGACTAATATGACAGTTAACAGTTGATCAATGTCTCCTCTTTTTTTCTTCCTCTCTTTTTTTCTTCTTTTTCCATTACGCGCTGTTCTATTTCCTTCACTATATATCCGTATACTTTCGCCCCTTTCTTCCTAGGTTAGTAAACGCGTGTCAAGGCATTTACGTGTAAGAACGTACATATTTAGAGGCGCGCGTGTGTGTATGTGGGTGTAAGTGTATGTATATGTGTTGCGCGTGTGTGTGTGTGTGTGTGTATCTATGGTTACATCGAGCTGCCGCTCATAAGTGTCTAATATTTTTATTTGTTATTTTTATTTTTTTTTTAAATCTCTACCACCCTCTCTATAAAATGTATTAAGTGGATTGCTACTACCACCCCCTCTGTTTTTTTTAGGGTAGAAGCCCGATCTTTCCTTTCCTTTTTTCAGTATCAAAAATGTAATTGTCTGGTTTAGATGATTGAAAATACCATAAGGTTGAAATAAATTATTGCATCGACAATTATGTAATTTTCGTGTTATATTTTTTATTTTTATTATATATATATATATATATATATATATATATATATATATATATATATATATATATATATAGGATGTGCAATAAGTCTTACGGACATTTCGAGTCCTCATATCTGCTTAACTAAATAGTCAGTGAGATGATAGTGGTTCTATTTTAAAGCTAAATGCATTTAGGTTTTTTAAGGCTAATATTTTTTGTTTGTATGTATTTTCAGACCCAGTAATGGCTTGTCTCAACCAGAAAAGGCGTTTTGTGTGCTTGGAGTTGCAACAGCTGAATCAGGAACACTTGGTTAACCTTTATTTCGAAAAATAAATCGGAAAACAAATACCAGTAAGGAAGTTCATCGGGAGATGGCATAGTAAATTCTATAACGGATAGGTGCTTATACTCAGCTAAGAGAATGGGATCTCCCTCAACTTCAGAAGACGTTGGCGGAATGTGTTTCGAAAGAATTGGACTATACGCTTGATATGTGTCCTGTGATTAATAGTACTCACATTAAACTTTTTTTTAACGATTCCGTGAACAATTAAAGATTACAAGCTTTCTGAATATGTCGGATGCGTTTTTGTATCCTTAGTAGTTCTTGAGTTTTTCGATGTTAAAATGTTCCCAAGACTTTTGGAACACCATATATATATATATATATATATATATATATATATATATATATATATATATGTGTGTGTGTGTGTGTGTGTGTGTGTGTGAGAGAGAGTGTGTATGTGTGTATGTGTGTAAGGGGGGTGCGTCTATATATTATAATATGTATGTGTTCCATTGCTTGATTTTGTTCCCATCAAGATGGCGTCATGTCCATCGTCTGAATATTTTAATTAGGCTTTGTAACTGTATAGTCTTCAGAGGAAAATAGCGTTGATATTACTCTTCTCTTTTGGCAGCCTTGTAATTAGATTAATTCTCTCGAAGGACAAATCCCTTTGATTGTTTGGTAAGAAATAAAAGACGAAATCTAAAAGAAATCAGACGGATTAAATTAATGCAATGATATTCGAGAGAAGACACGTAACATTCACGAAATCAAGTACTTACAATGCAATTCTTAGTTAAGGGAAGAACAACCGAAAGATACTTAACACCCTGACTTCGCATAAAGAATTTGAGACACAGAAAATAAACCCAACCGCGAGATGCTTTTAATAAACTAATATGTTTACCGAATTTGTCTCATGGGGTACTAGATGACAAATAAACACATGTAGGTGTAAAATTTTTAAGCTGATTTTGGGGGCAAGTATTTTTAATCCAAATATAACTAATATCGCTTATGGTTTTGAATAATATAAAGATTAAATAAAAAGGCTGCTGCAGAAGAGATCGGGATTTGGATTTCTGGACTTTTTCGTGATCAAAAAGATTCTTATTGCTATAATGCAGGGTGGAACGATAAGCGAAACTACAGCTTTATTTTAAAACTTTTATTTGAAAATCAATTCAGGTAACTTGATTATGTAGTAGGGCTCAGATTAATTCAATGTAGTTGCATTTAACTTCAACCACGGCCTCGATACGGGCCCAGATTTTGGAGCATGCCTTTTCCACGAGCGCCGGCTTGAATTCGGCAAATACTCGCTGGATCGTGGTGATTAGGCTGGCTTTACTTTTTTTTGTACAGTTGTCACCACTTATCAAGGCGCGGAAGCCACTCAGGGATAAGGGTTATTGCAAGTACATTACGTTACGTGGAGAGTTGATGAAGTGTTTACTTAAGAGGGCGGTTCATAAAGAATTTGTTAACGTTGGACTTGAAGCCATCCAAGTTGTAGTCAGGTGGGAAGAAGGCAGACGGAACAGAGTTTCACATGCATACAGTTCTAAGAAAGAAGCGTTGTTCATGGAATCCACGCTTCGATTTAGGCACAGAAAAAGAGTGGGGAAAATTTTTCACAGTGGATTCAGCAAGACGGGTGTTTTTCGTGAAAGATTGGCGAGGGGGGACCAGAGATTGGAGTTCAGACGAGCGCCTGCCATGGAAATAAAGATAAAAATAGAATAGGCTCGCAACGTCTCTTCTGTGGGAGAGAGGTTGCAGAGTAGAGAAAAGGGCATCCCCCACTAAGCCACGAAGTCAATTTTGTACTCTGTCAAAGCAGGACAGGCTGTTTTTAGCAGCTCCTTCCCAGATATGGCAGCAGTATTCCATCCTTGGACGTACTTGGCTTTTATAAAGATAGAGAATTGCATCAGTACTGAGATATCTTCTGGAGCGGTGGAAGGATCTCACCATCTTGCCAGCGACCTTGGCAACAGACTTGATGTAGGTGTTCCATTTCAGATCAGGAGTAAAGGTATTACCCAGAAGCTTGTCAAAACACGGGACCTCTCCCAGACGAGAGCCATCCATCCCAATTGATGCCAGATGGGGATCAGAGCGTTGATTATGTAAGGATAGGAGTTTGGTTTTAGATGCATTAAAGGTAACCAGCCACATCTTCCCCCACTGAACCACGCGCTCGAGATCAGAGGAGAGAGAATCAGAGAGAACTTTGTCATTTACAGCCTTTGGTGTGTTGCCGTAGATGGTCGTGTCATCAGCATAGATGTCAACGAATGATTTAAGTATGTGTTTAGGGAGGTACTTTATGTAGATCAGGAAGAAAGTTGGGCCCAGGATTGACCCCTGAGGGACTCCAGCATTAATACTGCAGGCCTCTGAATTTTGTGCATCGACCACTGTTCTCATGAGCCTATCGGAGAGAAATAGTTTAATGACTGAGAAAACATTTCCAGTTATACCGTAGTTGGAAATCTTGTGAAGTAGACCCTTATGCCATACCTTGTGGAAGGCCTTTGATATGTCAAGAGCAATTGCCCTAGAAAGGAAGCCTTAAACAGTTTCCAAATTATGTGAGCAATTTCTTGTTGAAGCTGTTTTAACACTATAATTGGGATGCCGTCAAGGCCAGTTGCTTTACTGGAATCTAGATTCTTGATTAGCTTGGCGACCTCATGCACAGATATTTGTATGTTACCTAGCGTGTTCTGTATTATAGGAGGAAATATGGGGAGTTGATGGTCTTCCTCGCATAGGGTAGAATTAGCTGCAAAGTTCTTGGAAAATAGTTTGGCCTTGTCTGACGCTGACGAGATGACCTCTGGTCCATTGATAATGGCTGGGATAGAACGCACACTTCTGTTCAGGATCCTATTTGTTATTTGCCAAAACTGGTGGGAACCAAGCCGCTGATCAGCTACCTTGGATTTAACAGACTGGGCATATAGCTCTCTTGCATTTTTTATTACTCTTTTACAGTGGTTGCTGGCAGTCCTGAAAGCAGTTTTAGTCTCAATGCCTCTATTACGTTGGTAGCTATGGAAAAAGTGATTTCTATGCGCGATAGCAGCAGCACATTCTTGGGAGAACCATGGCTGGCTGTTAGGTTTTTGTTGGAATTTTTTAGATGGTATGAATCGGTATATGCCTACAATTAACCATTCGGTCAGATCTGATACTATAGAGGACACTTTCTTTTTAAACATGGAATGCAGAGGTCAATCAGATATGAATATACGGAAGCTATCCCAGTCAGCCATAGAGTATCGGTATACAGTACGGTGGAGGGGTATGTCTGGGGACTTATTACATTTCGTTTTTATCTTAACTGACGGAGTGGTCGGAGGATCCCAGAGGTGAATGAACGGAACAGGAGCATAGCTCAGGGGAAGTTGAGAGAAAACGGTCTACGACGCTTGCATATTGACCGGGTGTATCGGGCACACGGGTGGATTCGCGAACAATCTGAGTGAGGTCATAAGCAATGGCAAAATCATGACAGAACCTCCCCTCATCGTCCGTCTTATTTGAATGGGTCAGCAATTTAACGTTATGGACGTTGAAGTCACCACAGATGTGGATGTTAGCCGAGGGATATGCAGACAGGATTTGGTCTATTTTCTCAGATATGCTGTTAAAGATAGTAATTCCGCTGTTGTGGGGCCGGAAGAGGACACATATAAATGCAGTGGTGTTAACAAGTGCAACCCTGAAGAACATATAGGGTAAATTAGGATCTTCTCTAGATATTTCCCATCCACACGGGAAGCCATCTTTAATGTAGGCACATATTCCATGCCAATGGTGATCTTGGCGGTTAGATTTAGGTGTTAAGTTAGAGTATCCGTTAATTATGAACTCATCTAGGGAGGTGGTTGGCCCTATTCCAGTTTCGCTTAGAAATAATATGTTCGGATTCGTCTCCTGTAATTGGGATTCAACCTCTGAAAGGTTAGAACGTAGACCCCTTATGTTGGAGAAGGAGACCTGGTAGTAGGGGTTTACGTTGAAAGATGGGGTTCTAGGTTTATTCGAGTTTTTATTCTGGAGATATTTCATGTTGAGGTTTTGGGATTTTTGGAACAGGGTTGCATACTCGGTTAGAGCAGTACACAGAGGGAAAGTAAGAGAGAAGAAAAAGAAAGGATTTTTTTTGTAGCACACGAAAAGGTAAAGCCGTGGCAATTACCCACTAGTATGGCATCGAGAGGCCCCACTAGAGACTACTGCATGGTCAAGATCCACTCACCAAATGGCAATACAGCAGTCCCAGTACTTTGCGCCTGCTGATAAGACAGTCTCCTTAGTGGTTAATCCAAGGTTCGGGTCCCTTACTATAAGGCGGATAACGTCAGCCCAGACAAAACGATTACCTCCAGCACCCTTACTAGTGACATTTCTCAGACTACTGTTCACCAAGTACTACCGACCTTTAAGCAGCTTTTTCGTCACCCTTTGTCAGAAAAATCACTCATTGAATGAGGACTGAGGGAGATAAAAGGAGAAGCGAGAATTACTGGAGCTGCCGATAACACATCTACTGCATTATCTACTCTCCATTAAAAAATGGGGGAGGAGGGGAATCGGTACAAGTGACTTATATATATCTAAGTAGTAAGTCCTTTGCTAAGTTTTCAATTCAGGACACTTTTGATGATAATCTTCCCTCCCATAAGAATGGGTGGAAGTTTGTCGTTATCTATCGAGTTTTAATCATTGGAGCTTCACCTTGTAATTAAAATCCAATAATTAACTTTTATCAATATGTAGAGTTGGCTTAATATTAATTTACATTCGTGTATAGATAAATATTGAAGGTTTTAATTTAGGTGGTTATGGTGATATTTTAGGAAGTCATGTTGGTGATGTTCTCGACGTATGAGCAAACGAAGTTGTGCAGAGGATCGAGGTCGGGGAGGAGAGGCCTTGTGAAAAATGTACAAAATCCTAGCACTTCTTTTAGAGACAATTTTTGCTCTTTTTGGACGTATGGGCCGACGAAGAGTCCTACTGCCACACATAGGGTTTGCCAGCAACCACCTGATTGCATCAGGGAATCGCCACACTCTTCAACACATCCAGATACACATTGGTATTGAGTTACAAGCCGACTTCGAATATATGGTAGTATGATGTGTCCCTCGCTTTAAACCGCACCAAAGACCATAACAGTTTTATCACTCTGTGTACGTCCCTGTTATTCGTTGTAATCCAGCGATGCATTTACAGGGTGCTGGAAATGGTTCTGGTGTTATAACTTGGATTGGTAGAGAGCATGAGTTGTAGAGTGGTGTATCTCGGATTTCGTTCGTTGTCACTTTCAAAAATGATAGAAGTCTCCTATCACTCTTGAAATTTGTACACAACTAGCCAACTAGTAGATTGTCTGCAAAAAATAGATGTATGGAGATAGATAAATAGATAGATAGAGAGAGAGAGAGAGAGAGAGAGAGAGAGATTGATAGAGAATAAATGACAAAGAACTATATTCCCAAATTCATGATGTTGACTTTCTTATAATTTACTCCTTAATTCAGTTTACTTATACAATCCTTGACAGTATCTGTTTCGTAGCGCAAAACCAATCACTCAATTATTATATGAATCAGTGAATCTATTAAGCCCTTAACTCATCAGAAGAAATAGCAACAATCAATCCGTTAAAAGAAAATGAAGTGTGATTTGACATGATTCAAATCCGAAAATTGGAAGAGAAGTTGCATATACTTTTAATACGTTTCCATTACGCCATTTTGAGTGTCATCAAAACTATATATATATATATATATATATATATATATTTATCCATAAAGATGGTGGTCATTCAATATTCCAATATTTGTCATGCATAATATATATGTATATATATATATATATATATATATATATATATATATATATATATACATAAAGATGTTGTTCATGTTTATCATTGATTATGTTTTCATTAATTCTTTCCAACGTTTGGAGGATACACTTAAGCCATATACACCTCCTCTACCTAGACGATTTCGCTACGTATATTTCATCATTGTTCATTATTGTGACGCGGAAATTCGCAAATAACACTCATAAAAGTAATACGATGTATTATATCATTTGTTTATTTATGCAGAATAGGAAACACATTATCGTGGGCATATTCCAGGAAAGGTACTCAAACTGCTGGAAGATGAACAAAAGTTTTGTGGCGAGAAAACAATGACAATTTTTTCTTACAAATAAAATACAATAAATAATCCAAGAAAAAATGAAACTCGAAGTAAATTATAAGCAAATTATTATAATTAAACATGTTTAAGTCAAAGCATTGTACATTTCAAGGATATTTTTTTTTGATAGCAAAGAAATGTTTTAATGGTGTTTCTTTTTTCATGTTTCAAGTTTTTACCAACTTTTTTTTACCCGAACGAATATAGGGTTAGGTGAATCGGAGAAGGTAGTGATTTGGTTATCATTAGGTTATGTTTCTCTTCGTTTTGGGTATAATTACGCTGTGGGTTAAATTACGTTATGATTTGAGTTTGCAGATAGGATTTAACTTATTTTTCTTACTTCCACGTATATTCATATGACAAATATTAGTTTCACCTATTTTTATTTTGACCAAATAAATATTTGCTTCCGAATGCTGATCTGTCTGGTCAAACTCTATTAGATTTATTGGTCCGACTTTATTAAGTTTTTAAAAAATGTATTGAAAAGTTTTATAAGTTTTCGTAAATTTATCACATTTTCTGCAACATGTTTTTATCGTGTTTGCCAATTGGCGACTGGTGTAATTTTAATTTGCTAAGCTGTTCTGAACATTCAGCGATTTGTGTAATCTAATAAGGCGCTTCTATACCCTTTATTTTATCTTATTCATAAATTGAAAGTTCCAGAAATTGAGAAATACGATGAGAAATATTAATAAGTCATTTTAGGTTTACAGCAGTTGCCTCATTAATTCATACGAAACGGTGGATGGCCAGAAATTTAAATTTTGTGTAACAGACAGCTCACTATTCAACGCTCTACAATCCACTGTAAGACATGGTCGCCACTAGTGTCCCCTATGACCAAGCGGCAATATACCTTATATGAAAGAAAGTAAAGAGGGAATTAATGAATATGAATTTACCGAAATTAATTTCAATTAAAGCTAGTTGATTTACACTCTACACTTGACACAGTAAATTATGAGCACATCTTTGGATTACAGTCATTAATTTAAATATTTAAAAAACAGTTTTGGTGTTATGGACTAAGGAAAAAAGAAACTGATCATTTACAAGAACAGGTATTTTTATACGTATTAAAATATATCAAATATTTATCCAAATAACATTAATAAAATATATCCGACATTTAAACAAATAGCATAAAAATCAACCAATATAAACAATGTGTTTTTTTTGTAAATTTATGCTTCAATTATCAAATCAGAATTCATCTTGTTAATTATGTTTAGCATTGTTATATATCTTAATTTCTTTGTTATTTTTAGAAGTTATCATTATTTTGGTTCGCTGTAGTTTTTACACCAACCAGATTGTATAATTTAGTCCCGGCAAATTTTACAAACTCGCAAAAAACTTTTACTTCATAATGTCAATCAAAACAAGTGTCTTATAATTAGTTAAATTTCTTTAAATTAACAATTGTAAATCTGTCTTTTACCGAATAAAGTCACGGCGAAAGCCTTCATTGATCGCTATCTTCAACTTCCTAAATAGTTCATATATAAATAAAGCCAATCATTCGCCATTCCTGCTTAATATATTTATATTATCGCCTAACACATTTACCTTACAAGATCAGTGCATTTCATGGGGGAAAAATCTCGTTGACATCACTATAGGTTACCAGAAAAAAGATGATGACACAACAGAATCCAAGCATCTGATAATGAAGTCTCGTCTGTTTGTTGGTCTCACGGTCTATCATACTTGCGTTTAGAATATGGATTGGTTTGTCAGATAATATTTCAAACAGTATTTTGTTTTGTGTACCATGCTTAAGTTTGGAACAAGTTTCATGAGAAAGAATGTCCTCGCCGCGTCATATATATAGGTGTGTGCATATATTCATACGCGGCTTTAAATAAAAGGGAGTAACTCGCCATATAAGGAGTAACGCATACCAATAAAAGTATAATCAAGAGATAAGAAAAAATATAACGCATAATATATATATAACTATATATATATGTGTGCATTAATCAAAATTTATAGTTAAAATAGTGTCACTTCAGTGAGGTATAAATGTAGGACAGAATAACTCGACTCTTGTAAACATAGGAAAAGTCGAAATAAAAGCATTTTACTACTCCAAATACTGTACTGATTAATATTAGCAAAAGTATTGTTTATTCCGAGGCATTAAATAATAGGTTATGAACATAAACAATAAAATATGACATGTGATCGTTTCTAAACGTATATTGAAAAATTATTTTGTATATCTTTATGACCGGAAATTGACTCTTTTCCGCTGCCTTAATGCATTCCTAAATTGTACTAATTTTTCATAGATGTTTGCTTAACTTGTAGTGATGCTATAAAAGCGGAAAAAGTAACGATATAGTCACATATTTTCAGAGGGAATTTCGTCTGCATTTTAGCATAACTCGATATCAGCCAGTTTCCAAAAGAGACAAAATTCTAAATTAGATTATTTCTTTTTTTGCGCAGAAGATACGCAACAAAAAAAACTCTCCCTCGTAAGAATCACACTTAATGTGGACGCTTATCTCAGGGAGCGCGACGCGATCCACTCAGAAACATTCATCTGCCCTTAGAATTAGTGTCAGCTCTTCAAGCCGAATCTTACATGAAGAGCTTAACTTTCAACCATATAGATTAGCCATCACACAAACGCTTCAATATAGGTTATGGTTTATGGCTAGGGTTAGGGTTAGAGTTTGGGTTACTGGCCTATGAGAAGCGACTTTACTTTGCACGTCAGATGGAAAATATTTTGGAAATAAATGACAACCTCCTTTTTTAATGAGTGATGAAATTCATTTTCATCTGGATGGAACAGTTAATAAACAGGACAGTCGCTATTGGACTAGAGATAATCGTAAAGAACTTCATAAAACACTACTGCATAGTCATATAGTAATAGTATCGTGTGCTATAATAGAACTGGACTGATTGGTTCTTACTTTTTTAAGATAATGCTGGAAATTCTGTTACAATTTCTCAGAATGTTACATTCAGATAATTATTATATTTTGCGTGTATGGTTTCATCAGGACAGAAGCAACAGCACATATCACCAGGAATTCAAATGATACTTTTCGACAATTTTTTTTGAAAACAGTTTATTTTCAGATTTGCTGAAAATCGATGTCCTCCTCGGTTTCTCGACTTGTCCGAATTTTTTGTTAACGAACAAGTTTATCAGAGACAAGCCTCGTGCTATTAAAGAATTTAATGGAGAGTTTTGTTTTGTAATTGCAGGAATAGACTATGACCTGCCGCAGAAAGTGGATTAAAACTTTCATAAACGCATTCATATCGAAATAACGTAAAATGACCATCACTGAAAAGACATCATATTCCGTATTTATTACAAAATTGCAAACATTTCAGAATAGATTTATAAAAAAAATTATCTCAGTGTCAATAAACTCTTATATTTCATATTTATATATATAATATCCTGTTATTTCTGCCACCCGTTGTATAAGAATTATTTCCAAGAAGCTTTGAGAAAGTAAATGGTAATGCGGATATGATGCAAATTCGTAGCTGCCAATAAATCAACGAGAAATGCGCCCAAAATAATAAACCAATGAACGATTCATAAATCAAAGTGCGAATAGATAAATCCTAAATATATATTGAATAAAAAAAATGCATTCAGACGCATAACAAATACATGAACCAATTATATGAAATAAAATGAACTTGCAAAATATCAGTTGAACCGGCAAAATGACATAGAAATGAATAAACCAGTTAAAACAGTTCATCCAATGCAAATGCATTCTTAATCATAAAAACGTGGTTTTGACGCAAGCTGGAACAACACATAGACTGAGGAAAAGTAAACGAAAAAAAAAAGAGATATTGAATATTATAAAAACACATTAAATATATATATATATATATATATATATATATATATATACTTAATTGGCTGAAAATGCGAAGCTCCTTGTTTGTTTGTTTACGAACAGGCGATTTGAGCACTATAAAAGTGGTGGCGGGTGTCTATTTAAATAGACATTCCGGCAAGTTATTTACGGGCGTCAATTCCATGGTCGAGTGGGAGAACCGCCGACTGTCAACACGACGGTTGTAGGTTCAATCTAGGGCATGGAAGAGATGCTAGTCTAGCGGCCCTGATGAATTGTGATACAACGAAACAGGACTGTATGTCGATTACTACAAATAATATATATATATATATATATATAATTGAAAATTTTCCGGGGGTACAGAGTTTTGTAACAGCTAAATACAGACTAAAAAGCAAAATGAATTTAAAAAATAAAAAAATAAAGGTTAGCTACCCAGGTTTCGTTCCTCACTTATCAAAGCTAAATCGAGGAAAATACGATTTAAAACAAATAAAAAAATGTCATCAAAATGGCGGGGGTAGGAAAAAAAAAAGAAATAAAAGGGGGAAAATTACATAGAGACTAAATTAAGTCCAAGAAGATTTTCTTTTTGCTTGCAAAGAGAAGGTCTCAAAGACTTAATAAAAAGAGTCTCGAACATTTTCAAATGATAGGGAGAGTGCGACTTACTAAGGATCGTAAACATGTCAGCACTGAAATTCGTGGCACACGCATGGTTATTTATAAGATGGTCACAAATCGCAGAACCATACGTATTTCTCAGAACATCCGAGGGTGAAAAATTTGCACAACGAATCTTTGAAGGCACATGCTGTTTCAAACGAAAATTTAATCTTTGCGATGTTCGCCCAACATAGTGCGCACTGCAACTACATTTGAATAAGTAAATAATAGAATTATTATGGTGGGGGGGGAAGAACATCTTTGCGAATAGACGGCAACATAGGCCTAGTTTAAGAGCAACACGCGGGTTCGATGCAATATAACACCGTTGCACAGACAAAGAAATTTGTTTAGCAAATCGATCACTGATGTTACCTAGCCAAGGTAAACGTAGGTACACAGGACATCTATTAGCTATGATTTTCTTGTGTTTATGAAAGTTAGAAACTTTCTTATTATAGTAGTTTCAACAATATCCAAACAGTAACAATTATTACAAAGGGTCTTAGTGTAAAATGTGAGTTCGTCATCCAAATTATTTTTGAAGATCTGAAGTTGCAAATTCTTTTGATTGTTTAACCTCGAAGGCTACATTCGTGAATTATTGCAACATATCTAGAAAATCTAATTTTGTAAAAAAACGGAAAACTGCCAACCGAATCTTTCCAAATTGTATTATATTTCCTGTGTAAACGTGCCAGAAATCTTAGACAAAAAATTAGAGATAAAATCACTTTCAATTTTTTGTTCAGGATGTAACTTAGCTCGCTCTATTTTAAATAAAATAAAAGCGGGACAAACTTTGTTGCTCAAGCACGAATTTAAAAAGGTCTGATTTGCCTGGGCAGTCCTGATTTTAATTTTAATTTTTATTAATGCATTTAAGCTATTGATTAAATCAGGTGCGTACCTGGTCTTAAAATATTTGAAAAATTTCCGGGGGTTGCAGAATTTTATAACATCTGAATAAGGGCCAAAAGCAAAATGAATTTAAAAAATAAAAAATGAAAATATAGGTTAGCTAATCAGGTTTCGTTCCTCACTTATCAAAGCTAAATCGAGGAAAATACGATTTAAAACAAATAAACAAAAGAAGTCATGAAAATGGCGGGGGTAGGAAAAAAAAAGAAATAAACGGGGGAAAATTACATGGAGACTAAATTAAGTCCAAGAAGATTTCTCTTTTTAAGACATTGAGATTTTCTCTTTGCAAGCAAAAAGAAAATCTTCTTGGACTTAATTTAGTCTTTATGTAATTTGCACACACACACACAAACACACACACACACACATATATATATATATATATATAATTATATATATATATATAATTCTTTTCACAACAAAACAACCCCACAGCCCACAAGAGCCAGAAACGGCGTTTTCTCAGTTGGTAGATTGCTTGCTTCTTATGCACGAAGCTCGGGTTTCGAATCCCGGTTCCGGATATGTCTAACTGATGAGTAATATGAAGGAGAAACTCGAGTCTTGGACTTGCGTTTCGTTGGCTGCCATGGCTTTTGTCGGCTGCGACGTTGTTTGGCGGTGGAAATAATTATATTATTTATTTAATGCAAACGTGTATTCATGACAGCAACGTAAAAATCTTGGCGATGAAGTTGCTGAAAAGTTTATTGATATCGTTTTGATTTTTAAGCATTTCTCACGCAAAAAGTTGTCAAGATGTTTGAAAATTAGTAGTCGGTAGGTGAGTGGTCTGGAAAGTATGGCAGATGAGGCAGAGTTTCGTAGCCCAATTCGTTCAAGCTCTGCAGGGTCGATTAAGCACCGTGTGGCCGGGCATTGTGGTGGAGGAGAATTTGGAATTTTCTGCTGACTAGTGTTTGGTGTTGTTATCGAAGCTTCTGATGCATTTCACTCATTTGCTGTCAGTAGTTTTCAGTCGTAATGGCTTGGGTCTGCATTCAAAAAGTGTAATGGATGAGACCGATCTCAGACCACCACACAGACAGCATGAACTTATATTCGTGCCACTCCGGCTTCTGGAAGTGTCGTGGAGCTTCGTCGGCGTCTAATCGTTGATCAGAGTGTCGCCGGTTGTCATGAAAAAAACACTTTTCATCGCATGTAACATCCTAATCGAAAAACGGTCGTTCTTCTTGTGTAAAAGAAAGGAAGATGGCACTTCATAACACCTTTTTTCTTGGTTGTCCTTCTATTTTTGAGGCACCATTTATCAAGTTTTTCTTTGTCCCAACGCCACCACGTAATTTCTTAAACTGTCATTGTAATGTGCGTGCATAAATAAATAAATAAAAATAAAACAAACAAATGAGGATTAACCGAACAGATGCATATTTGATATTTTTCTTTTTCACCCTTAAGGAAGAGATTCTATTCTCAATAATTATAGACATCAACACCTACCATATTACGACACATTATAAACGTAATACAATTAAAAGTATTGAAAATTCCTTCCAACATTGTCATTATTCTTTTATATACTAACTCGAATTCATGGTGTTTCCCACAAACAGCACTGATATAGCCTTCAAACACAATTTCTTTCATACTACGCACAGTTTCACGCAAACTACAACACATTTCTCACATATGAATATGGATCTATATAGATCGTCTTAAAAGTGGTTCATGTTTATATAAAAACAATAAATAAAATGAGAAAATGAATTTATTTGTTGTTCAACTGATTTCATGTATTTTGTTTTATTATTATTAATAAGACATTTTTCTAAAACGAAATTCTCGCACATATCACCTTACACCTGACGGTCGTATATTTACAGATAAGTGATTTACTTTTTGTGGTATCGCATATGTCTCCTTTCAAAGACGTTTAGGAAGGGTTTATTGTGTAATCTTCAACCGTGTTGAGACGGGTTTTGGTGTCATTGAATATCGGTTTCTTTTTACCATTTTTCTAAAAGTATTTCTTTGTAAACACACGCTGTTGTTATGCTTTACTGACATGTTCCATTCGATTCTCACAACAGAAATACTCATGTGACTTGTAATTGATTTTGATTGATTTTTGTTCTTTGCTTTAAAACAAAATTCTCACCTCATAAACTGTTCTCGTGTCGATTAATCCTTTTCAACACAAAATATGCAGGTGCTTTAAAAGAGAAATCAAATGCAAAATACGATGAATATTCATCCATATCTATTCAACATTTATATAAACAAAGTAAAAGGCAAATGTGAACAAGTCAGTTGTGTATTTCCAAACTTATTCAGTTAAATAAATGATCTATATCATAAGATGTTTATCACTTTTGAATAGAAATAAAAAAAAATAAGAAATAAAACCGAAATCGTTCAACTATGCTCACATGTTCCCTTTTTGCTTTTAAACTACAATGTATTCAGCGAACAAGAAAAAAAACTATACAAATTGAGAATACCGTTCAAATATTTTCAAGAGAAATACACACACATATATATATATATTTGTGTACATCTATATATATATATATATATATATATATTTATATATATACACATATATATATACTGTGTGTGCAAAATAAAGACTTCAAGACAAGGTGTTGGTGGTAATGAAAAGTGTATTTAATTTTCCGTTACAATTGTTTCAATGTCCAGTTCGACAATTTCAAGCATTATATCGTTTGAAAATTTTCAAAAACCAGTATTTCTTCAGACTTTATGAATAAACACACTTTTGGCAATGTAGCATTTATTGAATAGAAAGAAAGAGGGGGGATCCCTAACGGGGAAAACATGAGAGAAACGTTTACCTTGGCTGTGGTTACGGAAAAGCACATTTAAATATTAATCTATTGCCGAATTTTCGTATCCTTTTTTAAGAACAGAGTTATGTGAAGTTTCTACGCGGGGCGGCTTAGCCATTTAAAAAAGAAAATATTTTTTTTAAATATACCCCATTTTTTGGTTCCTAAATTCCTTTATTTCCTGATTATTGATTTTTTGTAACAATAATTTTTAAAAATTTTGTACCTATATTTATATTATGTTGTTACAAACATAATATAAATATAGGTACAAAAGGTTTTACGGTTAGTTTTAGTTTCGTATTAGTTGCAAGTAATGTTTATAGATTATCGTTTTATTGGCACATGCATATAAGACCATTTCCCGTTTAGAATTTGATTGAATATGAGAATAAAGTAAAATAGGTGTATTAAATATATATAAACCTTGTAAGATATTTCAAGTGAAATGTTCTAATCTATTTACTGTCTGGAAATTCATAGTTATTCTACTTAAAAAATGATTTTTTGTCGTTGCTTTGGATGATTTGAAGGGAGATAATCAAATTGAGTTATAAGGTACTGCTAGTTAAGTCTGTTTGAAACTGAAATACAAAAACTTTTTAAGTAGAATACGTATAGTTGTATTTCTTTATAAACAAAAAAATAGATTTTAATATAAATATTAATCCATGAAAAAAAATATAGGAATACAGATCGAAGTAATTACAAAGTTTCTCCTGCGACGTTGATTTTATTTTTCATTTTTAGGACATTAAATACAGTGAGATGATTGCATAGTTGAAGTTGTTGGAGAAACACAGATGAAGAGAGATAGAATAAGAGAAACATAAATATATATAGACATATATGCATATATATATGCATATATATATACATACATATATATATGCATATATATATGCATATATATATGCATATATATGTGCATATATGTATGCATAAGAGAAACATAAATATATATATGCATATATATATATATATATATGCATATATGCATATATATATATTAATGTAATTTTCGTTGCGTGTGTATGTATGTACATTTTGAACAGATATAATAAACAGATAGAGATACGGCCAACAACAGTTAAACAAACAGGACATATAACAATTTGCCAACAAACATTTTCTTAACAACAAAAGGACGGAGCATCTTCTAAAGAAGTTATCTTGCCGAACAGGGAAACATTCATTCATTTGGATCTTGGTTGATGAACCGGCTAAAGCTGAAATGGACACCCATCCAAAGAAACGACTAGAAAATTCCGGTTAAATTTTCGGGCAGTTTTTTTTTATTTCAAATGTTTTCCTGTTGGAAGATTGCACGCATGATCCTTTCTATATTCTTGTTAATTCCCTGCGCCCGATTGCTTCCATGGCTGAACGATGCCAAACCAGCTGTCCCGAATCTCTAGCTCTGTCTCTATGTGGTATATTCAAACTAATTCTTGCTATTACATAATTAAACTCACATCTATTAAAATATGATATTTGAATTCCGTTTATTATTTGTTAGCAATCGATTTTCTTTATCCACTGCATGCTTTCGTTGATTTTTTTTCTGTTATAAATATTCTACTAAACATTCCTTCCATCAAAACATTCTGCATACCTTTTTTACACAAAACAATAATAGTGTTCCTTATCTAACATTTTAATTACTCATAATAATAGTCGATTTTTCTAAAAAGCAACCTAATATAATCTAACACACGTATTGTTCAAAACATAATTGCTAATGAAGTCAAGATAACTTACTCTTAAATAAAAACTGAGGTACTTATTCAGAATTCTGCCTATATGAAAAAAACAATATTTTACCGAATTATTTAGTAGTTATTATAAATGAGGAGTTTAAAAAATAATGTACTTGTATAGAATTCTATCTATATTAAAAAGACTAGAAATATTAACCGTAATATATATATATAAAAGTCGATTAACAAAAAAAGAAATATTATTGACTGGTTTATTTTAATTAAAAAATTAGGTACTGTACATAATTCGACCCACATGAAAACACAAATCAAAGCTTATATGTGATGAAAGAAAGGTCTTTGTTAGAGTGTGGTATATAAATTTTGTTTTCTTTCTAATGTATTCGCCATGATAGTTTTTCATAGCGGTATTTGTAGGGAGGGAATTCACTGTCGTATGTTTGCCTTAAGTTCTTGGATGGTTCGAGGTTATTTACGTGCACATTATCGTTTAGACATCCCCAAAGACAGGAGTCTGGTGCTGTCAAATCAGCTGAACGTGGAAGCCATTCAGAATCGGAATTTCGAGAGATGTTTTGATCCTGAAACATCACAGTTAACAACCGCATTGTGGCTTTAGCCGTATGTGCCGTTGCTCCATCCTGTTGCCACTAATACCCTGACATGTTTGCTAACTGAGGTTGAATATAATTCACAAAAATATCTCTATATCTTTCAGCAGTTACATTCACAGCATTTTCATTCGCAGCCTCAAAAAGAAGGACCCAGTAACCTTCCAGGATTACTCCACACTATACTGTGACTTTAACTGGATGCATTGAACTCGCATGAGCTTGGCGTGGATATTTGGTGCCGCAGAATCTATTTGCATGCACATTCAAATAGAAATCAGCTTCATTTCCCATGAATCACTTGTGAATAAACTAATTCTCATTTCTTGCAGTTTCCTGAAACCTAACAGCGTAATTTAGTCGTTTCTGAAAGTCTGGTGGTTGTAAAAATTGAACTAATTGAACTTTGTAATGATACATGTCGAAATATCTTTGAATGCGCTCTAGAGAACTCCGTGAGACTGCAAGTGGATGTGGTTGGATTCTCGTCAATACTACGCCGCACATCTTCAATATTTTCGAGTGCACGTACTGAGCGATCTATACCACTATCTGCCGGTCACTGAGGTGTGACCGACAGACGTGTTATAGTAAATGTCTTAAAGCGGTCTCATGAAGATATGAAGATGGACCAGTCATTAGGGTCTGTGTAGCAAGGAGAAAATCATACCTGAGATGTTGGATCTGGATGTGGCTCCTCTCTTCTCTCAAGATGATCTCTTCACCCTGGTGGCATTCTGGTGGGAATCTTCATCTCTCTGTCCTCAAGGCCGCCTTTCGACTTCAGACATTTATGAAGGCATTCACGGCAGACACAAGAAAAATGACACGCGACACAATTGCAATATACATAAGGTATAACTAACTATTTTATTTGACAAAATATATATTAAAATACATATTACAATTAATTTTTACAATTAAAACTTGACAATAGGCTTTTCGAAACTGACTAACCTACCCAAACTAGTGTTGAGGGAGAGGGTGCCCCCCATGTACGGAGAGACAGACTATGCCTCCTCACATCATGGTGGTCGTGCAGGAAAGAGACAGAAAGATAGCAAGGGAATTATGGGAAGGGGTTTCTTTGTATCTCTACGCTCATGGACAATTTACCACCCGTCCATGCTGCAGAGTGTGTTAGAAACAGTGGCACAAGGAAATAGTGCAACAGATCTATCTTTTAGAGAACTTTTCTATCGAAAACGTTCTATTGATGCAGTCCTACTAGAAGGATTTCGAACATAGAAATGGTTCATATATGATATTTTCGCTGCAATAATTGATCGGCCATTTTACAAATAAAATTTAATCGTCTTCACTCGTTGGTCTGGTGTAAACTTATCCATAGCAGAATTTTTCAAAGATTCCATTTCATAATTCTGAAAAGAGAAATTAAAATATATTAATGGAAAAAAGTTATTTAATTATTTAAATCTAACGTGACTGATGGGCAACCACATTATATATATATATATATATATATATATATATATATATATATATATATATATATATATATATATTAGTTTTCTCTCTTATTTTCCCTCGCTATCCTGCTCTAACCAAGTATGCCGACCTGTTCCACAAATCCTAAAACTTACACATGAAACATATCCAGAAAAAAAAAACTTGATTAAACCTAGAACCCCATCTTCCAACGTAGACCCCTACTACCATGTCTCCTTCTCCAACATCAGGCGTCTACGTTCCAACCTTCCAGAGGTTGAACCCCAATTACAGGAGACGAAACCGGACGTATTTTTTCTAAGCGAAACTGGAATAGGACCGACCACTTCCCTAGATGAGTTCATAAATAACGGATTCTCTTACTTAACAGCTAAATCTGGCCCCCAAGATCGCCATGGGCATGGAATATGTGCCTACATAAAAGATGGCTTCCCGTATGGTAGGGATATCGCTAGAGAAGATCCTAATATACCCTATATGCGCTTCCAGGTTGCACTAGCTTACACCACTACATTTATATTTGCTCTCTATCGGCCCAATAACTGCAGAGTTATTATCTTTAAGTGTACATCTGAGAAAATAGACCAGATCCTGCACATCCTTCGGCTAACATCCACATCTGTGGTGACTTCAACGTCCATGACGTGGAATGGCTGACCCACTCAAATAAAAAAGACAATGAATGGAGGTTTTGTCATGATTTTGCCATTGCTAATGACCTCACTCAGATTGTTCGCGAGTCCCCCCGTGTGCCCTATACTACAGGTAAATATGCAAGCCTCCTAGACTTTTTTCTAAACTTCCCCTGATCTATGTTCATGTTCCATTCATTCTCCTGTAGGATCCTCCGACCACTCCGTCGTGTAAGTTAAGATAAAAATGAAATGTAATAAGTCCCCAGACGTACCCCTCCACTGTACTGTATATCGATACTCCATGGCTGACTGGAATAGCTTACGTACATTCATATCCGATCTACCTCTGCATTCCATATTTAAAAAGGATGTGTCCTCTATAGTATCAGACCTTACCGAATGGTTAATTGTAGGCACAGACCGATTCATGCCATCTAAAAAAATCCAACAAAAACCTAACAGCCAGACATGGTTCTCCCCAGAATGTGCTGATGCTATCGCACACAGAAATCACTTCTTCCATGACTACCAAGGTAATAGATGCACTGAGACTAAAGCTGCTTTCAGGAGTGCCAGCAATCACTGTAAAAGAATAATAAAAAATGCAAAAGAGCTATATGCTCAGTCTGTTAAATCCAAGGTAGCTGATCAGCGGCTTTGTTCCCACCAGTTTTAGCAAATAACAAATAGGATCCAGAACAATAGTGTGCTTTCTATCCCAGCCATTATTAATGGACCAGAGGTCGTCTCCTCAGCATCAGACACGGCCAAACTATTTGCCAAGAACTTTGCAGCTAATTCTACCCTATGCGACGAAGGCCATCAACTCCCCATATTTCCTCCTATAACACAGAACACGCTAGGTAACATACAAATATCTGTGCATGAGATCGCAAAGCTAATCAAGAATATTGATTCCAGTAAAGCAACTGGCCATGACGGCATCCCAATTATAGTGTTAAAAAAAGCTTCAACCAGAACTTGCTCTCATACTTACGAAACTGTTTAAGCGTTGCCTTAAGGAGAAGTTCTTTCCAACTCCCTGGAAAACCTCATCAGTATGCCTTGTATTTAAGAATTCAGGTGATAAGTCATCTCCCTCTCAGTAAAGACCAATAAGTCTCCCGTGTGTTATGAGTAAGTTGCTGGAATCCATATTATTTTTTTTTATTATTACATTTTCACCCAAAACGAGGCGCATTGCCACTTTGGTGTAGGGAGCTACTATCAGGGGCAGCAACTACTGGTGCACTATGTTGGGATTTGGGCAGCAAGATGTCGGTTCACGTTGCACTTGCACTTCTGCATGCCAGTACAGTAAGGGAAGCAGGATCCTGGAATGGAATTCCAGAGCCTAGCGGTTCTGGGGAAGAAACTACTGGAGTAAAAAGATACTGTGTGGAGGTGGAATTTCGCTGCCTGTCGGGTTTTTCGAGGGTGTCTACGTCGTTGGGACACAAGTGTCTGCAGTTCATCAGAGCATTCACCATTAAAATACTTGTAGAACAGGCAGAGGGACGCAACGTTTCGTCGATGGGAAAGAGGCTGAATCTTAGATGCCAGTTCAGGGCCTATCAGATTGGCGACTCTTTTTTGAACCTTGTCTAGGAGCGAGAGACTAGTAGCAGATGCACCAGCCAAAATGTGACAACAATACTCCATACATGGGCGAATGGTGACTTTATAGAGGTACAGCATCCTTTCAGGTGTCAGTAGTTTTCTAGCACGGTAGAGAGAGCCTACCTTTTTCGCAGCGGCCCTGGCAATGTTTTCAATGCAATTGTTCCAACTCATGTTTCCTGTGAACGTTAGGCCTAGCAGTTTGAAAGATGTACTCTCAGACAGGGAGTCACTGGCCATTACTATTGGTTGCAAAGAAGGTTTCTTGTAATTATTGATGGAAACCAATTTAGTCTTGGCAGCATTGAATGTGACCATCCATTTATGTCCCCATTCCACTACAGATTGGAGGTCATCCTCTAGTGTTTCTGCCATTTCTTTAGATATGTGAAATCTTGCAGGGAAGAGAAAAGCCACGAAGTCAACCACCTCAGAAGAAGTAACCTTCTTAGTGACACGGAATATGGTTTCCATTCTGTCAGATCTACCGCAGATGTGCTTACGATAATATCTCATAGGTTTAGTGAATCTCTTGACAAGGGCTTCCTTTCTAGGGCAATTGCTCTCGACATATCAAAGGCCTTCGACAACGTATGACATAAAGGCCTACTTCACAAGATTTCCAGCTACGGTATAACTGGAAATGTTCTCTCTATCATTAAATCATTTCTCTCAGATAGGCTCATAAGAGTAGTGGTTGATGGACAAAATTCAGAGGCCTGAAGTATTAATGCTGGAGTCCCTCAATGGTCCATCCTTAGCCGAACTCTCTTCCTGATCTACATCAATGATCTCTCTAAACACATGCTTAAAATCATTCGTTGACATCTATGCTGATGACACGACCGTCTACGGCCACACATCAGCGGCTGTAAATGACAAAGTTCTCACTGATTCTCTCTCCTCTGATCTCGAGCGCGTTGTTCAGTGGGGAAAGACGTGGCTGGTTACCTTTAATGCATCTAACACCAAACTCCTTTTTTTAGATCATCAACTCTGTGACCCCCATCTGGGATCAATTGAAATTGATGGCTCTCGTCTGGGAGAAGCCCCATTTTTTAACAAGCTTCTGGCCTTGACATTCACTCCTGATCTAGAATGGAATACATGCATCAAGTCTGTTGCCAAGGTCGCTTGAAAGATGGTGGGATCCTTCTACCGCTCCAGAAGATATCTCACTACTGATGCAATTCTCTATCTATATAAAAGCCAAGTACGTCCAAGGATGGAATACTGCTGCCATATCTGGGCAGGAGCTGCTAAAAACCGCCTATCCCGCCTTGACAGAGTACAAAATAGACTTCAGAGCTTAGTTGGGGATGCCCTTTTCTCTTCCCTGCAACCTCTCTCCCACAAAAGAGACGTTGCGAGCCTGTCTTTGTTTTATCTTTATTTACATGGCAGGTGATCGTCTGAACTCCAATCTCTGGTCCCCCCTCGCCAATCTTTCACGAAAAACACCCGTCTAGCTTAATCCACTGTCAAAAATTTTCCCCACTCTTTATCTTAACGGTTTCTCAGCATTTAACATAATTTTCGCACAGCACATAAAATTGTATTAAACTTCTTTATTGTTTTTTTATAGCATTCAATTTTTGAAATATGGATTGTGTAGTGCATTTACCATTCCTTGCGTGGCAAGAATTGTAATTAATTTGACATTCTCCAATACTATTGCTACACTATCCCATTGAGTACTGTACACACAATAACCTTTATCCCCGAGTGACCATTTGGCCTTGATAATTGGTGAACTCCATGTAAAAAAAAACATGTTTTACTCTTCTTTATTCTAAACACGGCACATTATAACATGGAACTTACGGGCCTATTTTTGGTATCGTGTTTTACAGGGGAATATATGAAGTGAGCAGAGAAATAGCTGCTCACATTAAAGTATCAGAACGGTTATTACAGTTAGAGAAGCAGGTAACACGGAAGAAATTCCAAAGTATTACGCTCCAAAAGAAGAAACCTTTAGAGTATAAGGCTTCGACCTTAACCGTGAAGAGGTGTGAATTTTCTTGTTGTTAAATTAGTCGGGGTATGTATGTTAAGAGGGCACATGTATTATGAGTTCATCAGAACACATTCTATTAAAGTATTTGTAAAGCAGGAACAGAGAGGCAACATGGCGTCGATGAGACAAACGTTGGATTTGGAAAGATGGTGCGGACCCGTATGATTACAGAGTATTTTCTGATCCTATTTCAGAGAGAAAAACTAGTGGAAGATGCACCAGCGCTAATGTAGCAACAATAAACCATGCATGAACAAATTGTGACTTTGTAAAACTATAGGATAATCGTAATTCTGAATGATTATGTAGCATGCTAGAAAAAGCCCATCTTCTTTTAGAGCAGCCTTAGCAGTGTCTTCAATATATTTGTCACAAAATATAATGTCTGTGAATGTTATAATTCAATATATTCATTTAATATGGAATATAGCTTAAGGAGCATTTGACATTTTTCGAATAAGCGAGGACTCCTATTAAGCCTTGCTCACATCTCTAACTTATTTATTAGCCTATATCTTCTTGTTTATTTTCTATAAGTTCCAGATTATATATATATATATATATTTATATATACAGTAGCGTCCAAAACTAAGGGACACAATTTAAAAATCTAATATTTGTTAGAAATAACAACTGTGAAAAACTGAAATTTTAACAACCATAATAACATACTAAAATGTGAATCCTTTGCAAAGATAGAAAAAGAATTATAACAATCATTTATTTTACAATTGGAAAAGTTACTCCTATATATAAAATTCAGATTTAATTATTATTATGATTTATTTATTTTTGCTAAGAACATGCGCCAACTTTGACAAAGAATCTATTGAACCTGAATCAAACATTTGTTTTAAAGGACGTTAGCTATCAATACGTAGACATATATCATTACGTTATTGTTAAAATGTTTTACAAGTAATAATTATGTGTGTCTATCAAATATTATTCTTTTTTAGTAGTTATTTATTATAATTTTGTTCGAAAGCATAATATATTCCTATATGGTAAGCCAGATCTAAAGCCCGTAACTCAATTTGACAAAAAGTGAGAGTTAAGTAGATTAATTCCCCTTTGAAAAGTTGTAATTTTTAAAAGGATTTTTATTGCTTTCCATTCTCTCCCCTGTTTTACTGTTATTTTTCTTTTTATATAATTACTTATTTAATTAGTTTATATATAGCCCTTATTAATATCATGCTTAAGATGTAACAGACACTATGCCCTTTTCTCTTCCCTGCAACCTCTTTCTCACAGAAGAGACGTTGCGAGCCTGCCTCTGCTCCTCTAAGCTCCAATCTATGACCCCCTCCTCGCCTGAGCTCCAATCTATGGTCCTGCCTCGCGAATCATTAACGAGAATCACTTGTCTAGCTGAAAACACTATCAATAATTTTCCACATTTTTTATCCGTGCCTAAACCTAAATGTAGATTACATGAACGAAGCTTTTTTTCTTAGAACTGCACACATGTGGAATTCTCTTCCATTTGCCTGTTCTCCGGCTGACTATAATATGGTCGTCTTCAAGTCCAACGTAAACAAGTTATTGATGAGCCGTTCCCCTTAAGTAATCCAATTTACCAAATTTCCACTATTAACAATTACTACGTCATTGCCCTATTGACCACTGTACTCTTATTAACCTTCATCCTTGAGTGGCATTTGGACCTTAATAAGTGGTGACTCCTTTGTAAGAAAACTCTCAATAGTATAAAGACTAATATGTTTAAGATGTCATAGAAATATATTAGTCTATGGCTCCTTTATTTACAAAGGAATCACTACTTATCAAGGCACAGAAGCCACTCGTGAATAAGGGTTGATGAGTGTACGGTAGTCAGTTGAGCAACAACATTAGTTGTGGAAATTTGGTATAATTTCTTTATTTCCGGCGACGGTTCAACAAGAACTTGTGTACGTTGGACGTGAGCACGACAAAATTATTTGAGCTTATGGTAAAGGTATTAATCAGGTGTTTAAACCATTGCTGATGAAGAGAAATGACAAACCTCAAACTGATTGAAAAGTTGATTTATATAATACAAAGCCTTAGCTTTTTTTTTCCTTTGATTCAAACTTAAGTAGATATTTACGTCTCTGATATGCATAGGAGTCAACCAATATATCAAAAAATGTCTCTGTTTTTATCTTGCATAGCCATCTCATTAGCATATACATGTCTGTATCAACGACAAATACTCACGATAAACAGATGATAAAATGATAAGCCTTTTTTTATTTCTAGGTAAAAGGATATACGATAATCTTTTATAATAACATGTACTATGCTCAAACGATGATACCAATACGTGAAAAGGAAAGAAAAGGTTGCGAATTGCACAAATAATAATTAGCAAAATACGAATCCAAGAATACAAAATGGCTGATCGGCACAGTCACAGTGAAATATACTGGTAGAAGCTAAATTGAAAAGAAAAATGTGAAAAGAAATAACGGCAAAGACGATGTATAAGATTGGCCAGAGAAGCGATGACTGAAAAAATACCTACACGTATCTATAGACATACACAATCCGTAGTAAGCTGTAGAATTGGCATGTTTAAATCAATACTGTTCGTTAGAAAACAGTATTGATTTAAATCTTAATGTGTATATAACAACAAAAATGGCGACAAAGTCGACAACGATGACCATGGTGACGATGGTGATGGTGACGACGGCGATGATGATGCTGATGATGATTACAACGATAAATATGATGATGCTTACAACGATAATAATGATGATGGTGATGACGATAATAATGAGGATGATGATGACGATTATTACTACAACGATAATGGTGATAAAGAAGAAGTAAAAAAGATATTTTTATACCAGAGGAATCGCATCAGATACGTCACAATATACAAATTTAAGAATTGCATCAAAGCAGTCACTCTAGTGGGACTTCTTGTTCGAATCAATGTGACTCTTTCTCTCTCTCCAGATTTTCTTGTCCTCCATCTCAGATCTTCATGACCACCGTTGGAATCATCTGGAATTTGCTTGATTAGTGGATCTAGGTCGTCCTATGTTCATGCGCTCGTGCTGTGGAATCGGCGGCAATACATTTCTCACCAGTCCTTGTTTGCTCATCTGTTAGTGGCCGGAAAACATAGACGTCGCTCCGTAATGATAGTAGATATGGCAGGAAGGTTGCCATAAAGTTGCTGCTTCATGGGTTAGCTTACCAAGATATATTTAACACTGTTCGTAGCATACGGGTGTACGTGCTGTCTAACTTTCTTTTGGTGAATGTCGAAAGTAAAATAAATATTAATAGATCATTGGTCTCTCTGTCCTTTTCTTGTGCCTAGCTATTGGTTTTAAATGGGGCTGGATATTAAATGATTGTCATGAACCATGCTTACAATTAACATAAATTGTCAAACGTCGTCATACACGGCATAGAAAGGGAATTAGAAATATTTAACTGGCGTCATCAATGAAGATTTAAGGGAAGATTAAGTTCAACAATATATCAGGTGGGACGTTTGGTAAAGTTATTAACATCATCTAACTTTAACCGGGAAATAAATCCTTACATTTCAATCACATTAGGCAGTATTCACTTTCTATCTGGAATCATTATAATCAAATTGGGCTAAACATAAAAATACTCATGCAATAAATTGCGTTTGTGGAGTTGCATCCCTTTGTCAAGAAGAATTTTAAATTATTAATTTAACTAAGTGAATCCAGAGCGATGAAATAGTAAAATTTACGTTAAAAAAGAAAACGAATTAAAAATAAATTCAAAGCTAACGATATACAAAACATTCGAAAGAGGAGCTGGCATAACCTACATTCCGGCTACAATTATTACCAAATAAATAATCAGCCTCAAATTGTATACACTGCCTAGGATGTTACAGAAATAAATAAATATTTTAAGAGTTGAATAGAATGCTTTAAAACAGAACATTATTTACACCGTCCAAATTAATTAAACGTAATATAAAAACTAAATAACTTGAATAATAATAATTATTTAAAATTTAATAAACTCTGTCCGTAAATATCCATTTTTTATTAAAATAATTTAAGATAAACATAAACAACTCATGCAATAACTCCTCACAGCGGAGTCTCTTCTCTTTGATTAGAAAAATGTAAACCAATTTATGTAGTCAATCTGACGGCAGAAATGAGTGATGAAAAATTGAAAATATTCATATTAAATATACATAAGTTAAAAAAATTAAAAATGTTAACACAGTCAGTGATAATACGTTTAAAGAATGATAATAACTTTGAAGCAAAATTGAAAAAGGGAACTTTTTTCTGAATTTCAAATACATTTTTATTCTGCAGAATATATCCCTAACACCGGCCTTTATGTGCACGTTTGTAATGAATTTTAATCCACATTTGACGAATGGAAATATTTTTGAAATATAATATCATAAGGGACTTTCATGAGATCGCACTAACGTAAATAACGTTATCTAATATATAAATCTCACTATGTCTGAGTGTGTGTGTGCCTGTCTCTGTTTTTCAAATTGTATCTCCTCCTAGACGGATAGTCGTTGAAGCCATGCAGTAGCTCAAAAGTGTGCATTTTTGGTGCAGAATATTATTAGAAGTGTTTACTTGGTTAAAATATCGCCGAGGGATTCAAAAACGGATTCAAACTTGAAGGAAATGACACCTTGACAAGCGTGGTACAATGGCGTCGTTTTGCGCATGCGTACGTCGTGTAAAAGAGACATTTATTTACTAAGATATTTTACAAGGTTGTTAAATCGTTGACCCTCTTGTGCAGTGTGTAGCGTCACGAATTACTAACACAAGTGTTGCGGTTTCGAGTTCAATTATTTGCTTCTTTTTTTTTTTTACATTCTGATATTTTTGAATTTTAAATGTTACTAGACTCCCAGTGATCCGTTGGGTCAGTATGTTATATTATCTATGGAATTCATGTATGAGCGTGACACTTGTGACGTAAAGAAAATAGTTTTCTTTTTTTACATAACAGAAACATTTCTATGAAAGTATATTAAAATGAAAAAAGAATATAGATAGATTTCTATGAGTCGTTCTGTTTATTATAATTGATTATTTTTGAAAAAAGAATTACAGTTACTGAATTATAAGTGGTTGGCCATACTTATAGGTAAATGTGCACTGAACAGATACCATAATACTTATTATAATTAAATTCAAATTTTGATATATTTGCTTTTTTTTACATCGTTCATTTCTGTATTATGTTTAAGTTTTTTTAAACCCGACTCTTCCCACGTTAAATAATAATTTCGATATAATAACGCTAATATTTCAGTGCGCGGGTCATGCGCGCATGCGCAAACGTATGTCATAAACCCGAAAGTGAGTTACATACATCGTTACAAGATCATTTGATTTTTATAATTATATATATTAAGTAATACATACACAAGGACACTTTTATTTAAAAATACAGAAGAAGGTTTTATTTAACCGAGCATTGTGAATTTTAATCATGCGTATATGATTTTATATTTGTATGTAATGGATTCACTCTTAAACTAATAAACTAATTGTTATGAATTTTATGTTTATATATGTTTGTATAGTTGTATAGATGTCATATTCCAAAAAGTCACGTACAATGATCACTTACTTTTTTATGTATTTATGTGTACAAAAAATTCTACCAAAGTAATAAGGTACTTGTGCACTATAATACCCATATGAAAAACAAACAAAATCTTACCTGTGACACACATAAAAGTTAATAAAACCTGAAAACACGTTTAATATTCGAGTACATACATATGAGAAATAAGGTTCTTCTTCACTATAGCACTTAGATAAGAAACAAAACAAATTCTTAACCCTGGCGTATAGAAAATTAAGTAAAACAGAAAATTACATAAACGTATCGAGTTCTTTCATTTTTATATTTTAGAAAAACAGTACTTGTATATGATCTTAACCAGGAAATAAGGCATTTGTGCACTATCCTACCCAAGAAATAAGGTACTTGTACAGTATAGTACCCATATGAAAAACAAAGTAAATTTTACTTGGGGCATGCATAAAAATGATCCAAACAAAAAGTCATGTAATATATTCGAGTAGTATGATATTTATATAAGAAATAAGGTGCTTCTTTAATATAGCACTCTAATATAACAACAAACTCACCTGTCACATACAGAAAAGTTCGCACAACAGAAAATTATGTAAAATCACCGAGTAGTTTCATCTATATATTAAATATAAGGTACTTGTACATTATCCTACCCAAGAAATAAAGTACTTGTGCAGTGCAGTACTCATATGAAAAACAAATAAAATCCTACCTGTAACGTGCATAAAGGTCATTAAAACCGAAAATCACGTTATATATTCGAATAGCATGATTTTAAATGAGAAATAAGGTGTTTCGTCACATTAGCACCAGATGAAAAAAAAAACTGCTTACTTTAAACGCACATAACATTTAGCACAAAAGGAATTTACTAAAAATTATCGAGTTCTTTCATTTCAAAATTAAAATTAGAAAAGGTATTTGTACAGTATCCTACTCAGGAAATAAAGTGAAGTACCCATGTGAAAATCAAAGTAATTCTTATCTGAGACATACATAAGTTATCAAAAACGAAAATAATGTAATATATTCGAGTAGTATGGCATTTATATAAGAAATCCGGTGCTTCTTCACTATAGCACTCTGATATAAAAACAAACAAACTTTTAACTGTGACATACAGAAAATTGATACATACATGGTCGAATGGTGGCTTTGTAGAGGTACAAGATACTTTCAGGCGTACATAACTTTCTAGCATGGTAGAGAGAGCCAACCTTCTTCGTAGCAGCCTTGGCAATGATATTGGTGTATCCCAACCCATGATTCTTGTGAACGTTACACCAAGGAGCTTGAACGAACTACTATCAGTTAATGTATCTTCATCCATATCTATTTATGGTTTCACCATAGCTATTGGTAAGGTTTCATGTAATTATTCAGGGAAACGAGCTTTGGCTTGGCAGTGTTGGACGTTACCATCCATTTTTGATCCCCTTCCACTACAGACTGAAGGTCTTTCTCTAGGCTTTCGGTCATTGCCTTAGATATGTGTTCATTAGTTTTCCCAACGTTCCTGCTATAGAGCGTGGTGTCGTCGGCAAATATACTCATCTCAGAGACAATTTTATCAGGTAAGTCATTTATAAATATCGACAAAGGTCCAAGGATGGATCCCTGAGGTACATATCAAATTTTTTAGACGTACACCCATCGAGGACAACCTGGATTCTTCTCTCATTTAAGAAGGATTTCATTATGCTAAGCATTCGTCCATAGGATTTTATTTTCACGAGATGACTATCGTGCCATACCCTGTCAAAAGCCTTAGATATATCTAAGGCTACTGCCGTCTCCTGCCTGCCTTATCCAGTGCTTGATATAAACGTTCAGAGATTACAGTTAGAATATCTGCAGTAGAAAGGGATTGCCTAAATCCATATTGGTGGTCTGACAGAAGTTTAGCAGCTGTAAGGTGATGGATTAGAGCTTGATTAATTAAGGACTCAAATATTTTGGCGAAAATATGGAGGAGGCTACTTGGGCGATAATTTAATGGGTTAATTCGTTCACCAGAGTTTTTGTAATTTGGTACCACAAAAACACTTTTCCAGCAGCCAGGAAAGCAAAATTCGTTAAGGCGTTCATTAAAGAGTTTAGATAGAGAAGTGGAGCAACCTCTCCGGAGCACTTTTTATAGCACTGCTTGGATAAGATCAGGTTCTCATGTTTTGGAGTTTCTAGGTTTTTTATGATAGCATGTACTTGAGAAGGGGTGATCTCCAGATAATCTAGTGTGGTTCTGTCCGCAGAGGAAAATCAGGGAGGGAATGGCTTGCTGGGTCCAAGGTAGAGTTAGAGGCAAATTGACGGGCAAGCATGTTAGCTTTCTCAGTTGCTGTGCAAACAGACTCATGATTGTTGGAGAGTGGCGGGGATATTGTTGATTGCCCATATTTACTACACTATTGTAGATTTTCCAGAAATCACTTGTTCCTAATTTCTGCGCTTCAATGCGTTTTCAGGTGGTTTCAATATATTCACTCTTAGCTGTTGCTACTTCTTTCTTACAATTATTTCTAGCTTCTATATACTTTTGTCTGTTTGTAGATGACTTATGCCGGATAAATCTATGGTATACGTGTTACCCATGAGCAATGGCAGCTGTACAAGTAGAAGCAAACCATTGAGTAGATTGGGGTTTGCGATAGAACTTCTGTGTAGGAACATGTGCATCACTTGCTGCTTTAAACCATTCAGTAGTTTCATTTGCGCACTGTTCTGCTGGCAGAGTAAAGATATTTCCCCATGATGCGTCTCTGATGGTATCTCTAATGGTATCTAATTGGCAATGTATGCTTCGATGGTCTTCCTATGAAAATCAAATCGTATTACTGGAGGAATATTTAATAAAACTGACTCCTTCTTTTAATAAGTGAAGAGTCCAGGTTGTCTTAGATAGTTGTAGGTAAATACAAAATATTATAAATGCGGGTGGATCACAGGCTTCGACTCTTGGGCCTTTATTTTTCCTGATATTCATAAATGACCTCAATGATGCAATTGTTTCCGAGACGGGTATATTTAATGATGATGCCACACTGTATAATGGACACCAGGGCAAAACGAATGAACGCATATCAAAGGTAATGGCACACAACCTAGATCAGACATCCAATCTTTAGTGAAATAGGGACAAAAATGGATGGTGACATTCAATGCTGCGAAGACTAAGTTTCTTTCCTTTAATAATTACAAGAAACTTTCTCAACCACTAATAGCCATGGCTAATGATACACTGCATGAAAATACTTCGTTACAACTCATCAGTTTAGCATTCACAGAAAACATGAATTAGAACTGATAGATTGAGGGTATTGTCATGTATGGAGGATTGTTGCAACATTTGTGCTTTTAGTCTCTCCCTCTTAGACAGGATTCAAATGAGAGTCGCTAACCTTATACGAGGGTTATGTGACAAATTACAGCTTTGAACTAATTTACAGGTGTTTGAACTGAGTCAAATGTGAAATGGAGCCTGTTGAATGTCGAGCAGTGATCCGTTTTTTTTTTTAAAGGACGCACACCACGGGAGACTTTTGATGAAATGAAAGAAACTTATGGTGATAATGCCCTATCATATGACCTTGTAAAAAGCTGGCGTCGTGAATTCAAACTTGGCCGGAAGTCTGTGGAAACAGCTCCCAGACCTGATCGCCCCCCTTCTGCCATTGATGAGGCATCTGTCCGTCAAGTTGAGAATGCCATTTTGAAATGATCGGCGCATTACTATTCGCCAAATAGCCTAAGATGTCAAGATTAGTACAGGGTATGTGGAAACTATCATTCATGACCATTTACATATGCATAAGGTGTCTGCCATATAGATTCCCAGGTTGCTAACACCATTCCCAAAGCGAGAACGCGTCGAGTGCTCGAGGATGAATTCGGAGATGTCTCAAGAAGATGAGTCAAAGTTTTTCAAAAAACTGATTACACAGGATGAAACCTGGGTCCATCACTATGATTCACAGACCAAAGCTCAGTAAATGCAGTGGAAGCACTTGGACTAACCACCTCCAAAGAAGGCAAGGGTGCAGCCCTCCGCAGCAAGGTCACGCTCACAGTTTTCTGGGACCAGGACGGAGTAGTGATGACAGATTTCCTTGCAAAGGTACCACAATTACAGGAGCATATTATGCTTCACTTTTGAGGAAATTAAGGGAAGCTATCAAAATCAAGAGGCAGGGCAACATCAGCAAAGGTATCCTCCTCCTGCAGGATAACGCTCCGGTCCACAACTCGCATGTCGCCAGATCAGAAGCACGGGCGTGTTGTTATGAAATCCTGACTTTCACCTCTTCCCAGCCATGAAGTTGTTTTTTTGAAAGGAAAGCGTTTCCCAGATGAGGCAGCCTTGATTTCTGAAGTTGAAGGACCAACCTGTGGTGTTCTACAAAAATGGTCTCCAGAGCTGCATCTAACGATGGGAGAAATGCATAATTATGGAAAGTGGGTGAGGGGCATTACTTATTGCACGCCCCTCGTAAGTCCTCACCTTCAGCTAGACTTCAACATCTGTCCATCGACGAAATGTTTAATCTCTCTGCCTGCTATACAAGTATTTTAGTTGTAAGTGCTACGACGGACTAAAAGCTTCTTACCTTATCGATGTGAATACCACCGATTAATCCGCCAAACAGCAAAATTCCACCCATGCACAGTAGAGATCCACAGATGTCGGAAAGTCTTTTACTCTAACAGTTTTTTCCCCCTTAACTGATAGACTTTGGAATTCCCTTTCGGCTCCTTGCTTTACTGAATGTACTGTCATGAGGAAGTCTATGTGTAATGTATTCAGACATCGTGCTACTCAACTCCCTGCATATTATCTCTGCAAATTATGCCCTAGATAGTAGCCCCTATATCAAAGTGGCACTGTGCCTTGTTTGGGGTGAAGATGCAATCCAAAACGTTTTCTTTTAAGTTTTAAACATTATTAGATAAGAAAAGACTAAGCTTTAGTTTATTAGTAATTTGTTAAGGTAAAGTAAAAGTAAAGTGGTCGATTTTAGTCGAAGGCGAACCAAAAATTCTCTATTTATTAGCAGAGATTTAGGGGAGGGCATAACTTTTCCTAGGATTATTTAACTTATTCTTGATCCTCATAGTCCTGAATTTTAGTAAAAGAACATAAAGAACCGTCTTAAAGCGTTGGAATAACTCTGCTTAGAATTGAACTCGAATTTTCCGATCCATTAAAAATCTGTTTTATGGATCAGTCTATATAGTCGTACGTTTGGTAACAGACGATATACTCATTTTTTTTAGTAACGAGTCACTACTCATGAAGGACGAATCCACTCAAGGATGAGAGTTAATGAGAATATTTTTCAGTTTAAATGAGAGGATGTAAAATGATGAATGGATGGAACATAATTTGAATATTTATGAGGAAAATTTAAGACAAGTATTTGTTGACATTAAATTTGAAGTCGACTATATTATTGTTTGCAGGAAAGTAGTCTTACCCTAACATGTTTTGCAGCATAAACTATTTTCTTTAAATCTTGGTAGAAGGCGAGTTCTTGCTACGAATGTCTTATGAGAAAAATTGACTCATTTAAAGCAACATTGACCTCAGATATTTTACTGTATGCGTCAATGACTAATTTTTGTTTAACAAAGATGCAATATAATTGCATGTTTTATAAATATTTTAATGGTAGGTGCTTTGTCGAACTGCAAGCTCGTGTACTCCCTCGACGTATATACTCCCGACAAACATGACAAGCAGCAAAATCACACCCCTACATCGTAGATATACCGGAAAGATACCGGAAAGGCTTTTACTCTCATAGTTTTTTTCCTCGGGTTGCAAGACTTTGCAATTCCCGTTCACGTTCCTGTTTTGGTAGCAAAAAATCCAATTTTCTTTTAGTGATGAGTCACTATTTATCAAGGATAAACCCACTCAAGGATGAGAGTTAATGAGATTGATTGTCAGTTTAATGGTAAAGTATTTAAGATCATATAACATATTAAATGGACGGAACATAATTTGAATATTTACGAAGACGCTTTAAAACAAGTATTTGTTGACATTAAATTTGAAGTCGATCATATTATTTTTTTTTCAGGAAAGTATTCCCATGCTAACATGTTCCGCAGAAATAAAAACTATTTTCATCAAAGTTATGCTTGACACTTGACATTACGAACGATGAATTGGTTTCAATCTTGTAGAAGACGAGTTCTTGCTACGAATGTCTTTCCTCTCTTTTACAATTCGCATTTTTTCTCTCTTTTACAATTCGCATTTCTTTATTCTCAACAATGTGTGATTGTATCCGCACATTTTTGTGTCAGTAGATAAAAAATCTGATGAAAATCACCCCATGATCATGTCGTTTGTGAACAAGAATGAAAAGCATAAACTGTTTGTAAGAATTGTTTGTATTTTTCCTGATGGAATTGATACATTGAAAGAAGTTGTAGGTGGTTTTAAAAGAAATTTCACCTTGAAATATGAGGCTAGAGCAGTCATTCCCAACGTGGGGCGCATGCCCCACCGGTGGGGCATGGCAATATTTTGGTGGGGTATGGCCAGGACGTGCACCCTTGGGCTTACTATACCATATTATATATTAAATATCACAAAGGGGAGGCATCAGGATTTTAGAAATGCCTGGGTGGGGCATGACCCAAAATAGGTTGGGAACCACCGGGCTAGAGTTAGTTTCCCATACAAATTGATGCAGATGCGATTGTTACTGAAATCCCTACAGTAACTTGCAGAGAATTTGCAAACCAATTTAATCTATCTTATATAACCACATCACACAAACTGAAAATAATGGGGAAGATTTGGAAAATGTGTCCTGCACAAACTTTCTCCAGAGAACCTGCGACTATGCATTTCTTGTTATAAATCTTTGCTTTCATTACATCTTCAAACGCCATTTTTGGGTGGCTTGTCACAAGTGATGAGAAGTGGATTTTCTACCATAGTGCTAAATGTCTGCAGTCATGGGTTAATCAAGCAGTCGTGGATGAATCCAGCAGTCGTGGATGAATCAAGCAATCATGGATGAATCAAGCAATCATGGATAAATCAAGCAATCATGGATGAATCAAGCAATCATGGATGAATCAAGCAGTCGTGGATGAATCATGCTGTCGTGGATGAATCGAGCAATCATGGATGAATCAAGCAATCATGGATGAATCAAGCAGTCGTGGATGAATCAAGCAATTGAGAGCGGACTTCATCTCAAAAGATCCTGTTAACCAGTGGGGCATTGAAGGGAACATCCATTACAAAGTTTTAGACAACATTCAAACCATTACTGCTAGTTTCTATTGTGCTCAACCTTATTATTTTAAAACTGTTTTGACACAAAAAGTGGCTTTTTTAACATCACGTAAAGAGATTGAACTCGAGTTAGATTCATATTTCACATCAGAACCTAAGGAATTTTACAAGCGAGACATTTGTAAGATCGTTGACAGATGGAATAAAGTTATAGAAATCAAAGGTTATTGTTATGAAAAAATATTTTAAAAAACAGTTTTTCATTTCCAGGATTTTAAATTGGCTAAAACCTTTCATAACCTAATATCACAACTCTTTCCTCTATGGCAATTTCCAAATTGAAAATATGTTTCATCTTGTATCATCTCAAATAGAAGATGAAGATAGAAAAAAATCATAATACTTAATGACTATTATTTACTTATCTTTCTTGCCTGTCGGCGTAGTCAATCATTCCAATGAAAAACACTGATTCTTTTCTTTTGCCAACGACTGATTAATACCGATTTCAATCTTTCACTTATTGTCTCTTTATCGTAACAAGATTGAGTAGAAAATACAAAGGAAAACATTGGATGCGTCCAACAATGTTTATACTTTATTTTCCAATTATGAATTAAAGCAACTTTTCCTTCAACCAAGCCGGATCAACAAGATTGTGCCAATTTATAATCTTGCCAAAATGTATCGGCTGTCTGCAAGATTTCTTTTTACACGTACAGTGATGGGAAAGACTGAAATTGTATCTTTATTTTAGTTCACACATTTTGTATCTTCCTTCATTCTTGACAGACTATGGATACCCACTGTAAGGATGCCTGCGCGGGAAATTTTTGTAGCAAGAGTTGCGCAATCTCTAACCACCTCCTTGAGTAGACATTGTTAAATACCAGTGGCAAATGGAAGTTCAAGACGACTGGAATAATGATGAGATAAGCGAAGAGCACATACAGCACTTAGAATTTCCAAATCGTTTCGCAGCTGGTACTAGTCAGGCTCAATATTGCTTAATTTCTGTGATCTGACAAGAACCGGTGTGTCAACATGATTAAACATGTTTTGCCAGTCTAGAAAGATTTCTTCATTGACCAAGTACAGAAAAGATAAAATATAGTATACTCCACTTTAACGATGATTCTATTTTGAAAAGTAAAAAAAAAAACCTAAACTTAAAAAAGAAATATTGTAAAATTGGCAAATATTTAAACCTTAGAGGCTGACATAAAAAATCAATTTAGTATGACATGAAGTGTTATATGCTTATTTCATAAATAACAATATTTCATTCAATCAGGTTATATACATTTCTACCCCTGACATACATTAGAGGTCATTCCTATCCATTTGGGTACCAGCCAAAGTATGCACTCAGATGCAAAGCGATCTTCATTACATAGCAATTGCCTCTTCCTAGATGGTTCTGCAACAAACAATACTAAACCAAGCCGATACTCCCTGCCATGCAAAACTCTATGACTCTTAAATGAAAACTGAAACTATCTCCTCCTGAATAGTGGAAACACTGACAACTCCTATTTGCATCTACTGAAAACTCGCCCAAATATATATTACTTAATTATACATACGAAATACACCATAACTTAAAATGTACCTCCAGTTACACTCTGAGTGTACTGCAACTACATCCTAACCTCCGTAAACCTAAATATACAGTGACTGGGCAACATTTCTTGGCTCAATTCCTAATACCTACTCAAACTATAACGTTATCATGAACCCAAACTAACATAAAGTTATTTAAAAAAATGAAAAAACCTAAGGTAAAAGTCCTAATCCGCACTAACGCTTTTCTAACAAGCCTCCTCACAAAACCGCTTCCACTGCATGCCCCTAAATCACTTTGAGGAGTGTAACTATTCATTAGATATATAACCTCTACAAACTAACCCTGTAACATTAACTAACAAGCCTCCTCACAAAACCGCTTCCACTGCATGCCCCTAAATCACTTTGAGGAGTGTAACTATTCATTAGATATATAACCTTTACAAGCTAACCCTGTAACATTAACTAACCAGGCAGGGTCGCAGAAATACCTAGAGTAGGACCGAGGCGCGGAGCAAACCCTCTGAGGGCTGATGGACCCAGTAGATCTTCCCAGATCACCCGTCTAGAAGAAGGGAAACTCTGAAACTAAACCAAAGGGGAGGGAGGTCTCTTCAGTCTTGGACGACAACCTTCTTAGAGCTGGTGACTCAAACAAATTACCGTTCTGCAAACCTAAATTGCTTAAGGAGTAGATAGGCTCCGTCCATCGCCGGCTTCCATACTCCTTCTTTGCCTATTAGTCAGGCGCAGAGACACTATCACAGGTGAATCGACAAAACACGTAGTGGTAGATCTTGTTTTTTGTCTAGGGCATTGAATGCCGTTCCCGCACTCCCGACACATCCCACCCCGCATAACTGGGCACTTGGGAGTGCTTGAGTACCACGCATGCTTGTGCAATTAGATTGGGATGATCTTCTTTTGATGGGCTGAGGTACCGGATTGACAGTTCCTGGCTGCTGTTTCCGACTGGTAGTACAGGACCCTAACTCATTGGTAGCGCTTAGAGCGGCTGCTCCATCAACAGTTGTATAATATCGGGTTGTTTGTAGTGCCATGTCGCGCATGGAAAGGGACCCTGCACTCATCCCCGATGGGCTTTCCCGAGGCCACAATCCTAGTTGAAGAAAGGTCAGCCAATGATCTGATTTTGTTGCATGTCTGATATCCTGCATAATCTCTTGTTCAGCTTCCCCTCACCTAACTGAAACTCTTTAAAAACATGATGACACTACAATAAAACAAATAAGCTAAAACCAGGCCTAGGGACAAACAAATTCAACTTGCCTCCTCCCTTGAGGCTTGCATTCACTAACATCCGTGGGCTTAGAACTAATTTAGCTGATGTTGAAGCATTTCTCCTAACAAATACCCCGGATATCTTAGCACTACGCGAGACTAACCTACACTCCTCTATCCCCTCTAACTACTTTAACATACCTTGCTATCTCCCACTCTGCCGTAAGGACTCTGACAGATATATGCACGGATTGGAGTCTACATTCGTAACACCCTCCCCCTGACTAGAGAAACAAACCTAGAAACGGACGATCAAGCCTTTATATGCTTTAGACAAAACATACAACACAACATTAGCTACTTTTATTTTGTCTACCGCTCTCCCTCGACCCAGGACTGCACCATAATAAAAAAAAGTCTCTGACAGTATAGACACAGTACTCTCCCTCGACACTAGCGCCCAAGTCCATGTATTTGGTGACTTTAATGTTCACCAGAAACACATAGTTTTGCTATATCTCACTCCCTATCACAAATGGTTACGTTTCCAACCCGTTTCCCTGACCAGCAAGAACAACAAGCATCACTTCTAGATCTGTTTCTGACTACAGTTCCCGAGGATTGTACAACAAATGCTGACAGCCCACTCGGGAACGCTGACCATGCAGTGATAATGGTAGAAATCGCCCTAAATTCTAGACCCAAAACTGAAGAGCCAGTGCTCAAAACAACGAGATATTATAAAAAGGCTGACTGGGAAGCCATCAGAGATCTTATCAGAGATGCCCCATGGGAAATATTTTTCTCTTCCTGCTGAACAGTCCGCAAATGAGACCACTGAATGGTTCAAAATAGCAATGGAAGCACATGTTCCCATGCGGAAATTCTATAGCAAGCCCCACTCTCCCCAATGGTTTACTTTGACTTGCGCGAATGCCATTGCTCAAAGGCAGCATGCATACCGCAGATTTAACCGACATAAGTCCAGTTCAAACAAACAGAAGTGCATAAAATCTAGAAATAACGTTAAGAAAGAAATAGCGACAGCAAAAAGAGTATTTACTGAAACAACTAAAAAACTCATCGAAGCACAAAAATTAGGAAATCGTGATTTCTGGAAAATCTACAACAGTGTAGTAAAAATGGACAATCAACAATTCCCCCACTAACCAAAAATCACGAGGTTGTTTGCTCAGCAACCGACAAAGCTAATATGATTGCCAGCACGTTTGCCTCGATCTCCACACTGGACCCTTCCAACCACCCCCTGCCTGACTTTCCTTTGCGGACAGACGCCACGCTAGACGATCTAAAAATCACCCCTGCTCAGCTACATGCAATCATAAAAAATATTGACACTTTAAACGCATGTGGACCTGATCTCATCCCAGCTGGACTATTAAAAAAGTGCTCAGCCGAAGTAGCTCCAGTTCTCTTCAAACTCTACAACAAATGCCTTAATGAATCATACTCACCGGGCTGTTGGAAAACTGGTTCTGTGGTACCAATATTCAAGAATTCTGGCGAAAGAACTTACCCATCAAATTATCGCCCCATTAGCCTCCTCCCACTTGTTGTCAAACTATTTGAGACCATAATAAACCATGCTCTAGTCCGGCACCTTACAGATGCTAAACTCCTGACTGACAAAAAATATGGCCCGTTCCACAGCTGACATCCTCACTGTAATCCCTGAACGTATATACCATTCACTGGACAAAGCGGGGGAGGACATTGCGGTAGCTCTACATATATCTAAGGCTTTTGACAGGGTATGGCATGAGGGTCTCCTCAGGAAAATTATATCATACGGTATCACTGGTAGAATACTTAGCATAATTAAATCCTTCTTAGATAAGAGAAAAATCCAGGTTGTCCTCGACGGTCGAACATCTGAACAGTGTGATATAAATTCGGGAGTGCCTCAGGGGTCTATTCTTGGACCTCTATTGTTCCTAATATTTATTAATGACCTCCCCGACAAAACTGCCTCTGAGATGGGTATATATGCTGATGACACTACACTCTATAACAGGCATGACAGGAAAACAAATGAACACATATCTAAAGAAATGGCAAAAACACTAGAGGATGACCTCACATCTGTAGTGGAATGGGGACATAAATGGATGGTCACATTCAATGCTGCCAAGACTAAACTGATTTCCTTCAATAACTACAAGAAACCTTCTCTGCCACCAATAGCAATGGCCAGTGATTCCCTGTCTGAGAGTACATCTTTCAAACTGCTTGGCCTAACGTTCACCGGAAACATGAGCTGGAACAATTATATTGAAAACATTGCCATGGGCGCTGCAAAAAAGGTAGGCTCTCTCTACCGTGCTAGAAAACTACTGACACCTGAAAGTATCATGTACCTCTATAAGGCCACCATTCGCCCATGTATAGAGTATTGTTGTCACATCTGGGCTGGTGCGTCTACTACTAGTCTCTCGCTCCTAGACAAGGTTCAAAAAAGAGTCGCCAATCTGAGAAGCCCTGAACTGGCATCTAAGCTTCAGCCTCTGCCCCATCGACGAAACGTTGCATCCCTCTGCTTGTTCTACAAGTATTTTAATGGTGAATGCTCTGACGAACTGCAGACACTTGTGCCCCCACGACGCAGACACCCTCGACAAACGCGACAGGCAGCTAAATCCCACCCCACACAGTAGAGATCCCTACATGTAAAAGATCTTTCTACACCAGTAGTTTCTTCCCCAGAACCGCTAGACTCTGGAATTCCATTCCAGTATCCTGCTTCCCTAACTGTACTGACATGCAGAAGTGCAAGTGTAACGTGAACCGACATATTGCTGCCCGAATCCATACATAGTGCCCCAGTAGTTGCTGACCCGGATAGTAGCTCCCTACACCAAAGTGGCAATGCGCCTTGTTTGGGGTGAAAATGTAAAAATAAAAAAGGGTTTAACTGATTTAAGCAACATTGACCTCATATATTTTAATGTATGCACCAATGACTATTTTTGTTATGTATTAGAGAAGATGCAATATAATTTTCCATTCAAAGGTAAAGTTATTTTTCACATGTACTCTTTATAACACGGTTACTTCAAATTTGTATTGACAATCAGGTGTAATATCACTATTTTTCCTGTTCATATACTCTCATTTGCCTGTCGATCATGTTTAGTTAGTTGATAAGCCTGTTCGTTGTCGGTGAGATTCTTTTGTTACTGGTTCGGCATATTTAGTCAGCGTGCCGCTCGTTGTTGTCCGGTAGCTTAACCGGGTCGATTTGTTTTCTACACTGATATCATCAGAAACAATTTTCTCCGTCTTTCAAGCATTAGTTCTTGTGTCATATAACACCAAATCATTAGTTCAATATTTCATATTAAACACTGTGATGAAGCAATTATTTTGAAAAATAAGACCCCCTCTTCCTATACTAGATATTAGATAGGGGCAAAATAAACGGATGATCCCTAAAATGTATTACTTTAAAAAAATCACCAAAGTTCAGGAAATCAATCAAATTTAAGAGGCTCTTTTTTTAATTATTAATTAATAATCGTATAATATAAGGCATCCATTATTTTGGTAAATCTTAGTGAAAATATATTGATTTATGTAAATAAAAATACCTTTACTGAATTTAATTTTAAGTATTAAAAATGCATCAATTTATTTCTGCTTTTTTCATGAAAATCAAGTGTTGTGAATGTTAACAATTGTTTATATTATGTTAAGAATTTTGTATTCTATTAATATTACAGGTACATTACGAAAAACGCCTCTAAGACCGTGTTTATTAAATTAATATAACTTTATTCTTGTTTCGAAGTAACTTACCATTGAATAAAGTAATTTTGATTCAATATTTACATAAAAAGTATTGCACAAAATATTTTCATTTAATGAGAACAATTTCCATATTTATGGAAAATGTAATTTCATAATATTTACGTCACTAGAATTTCAGTCCGAGGTTGCCCGGGTGTTTGGAGGTGTATGTTGAGCAAAAAAAAAAAAGCGGTCAATTTTTTGAAAATTTGACCCCTATTATGACTCCTTAACATTTATTGTTTGGGGCTCAAATCAAGTTATTAAGTTAGATCCATGTCCAAGGAACCTATATCTAAAATTTCAAGTGTTTAGATCCAAAATTGTCGGAGGAGTTTGCTGGAGTTCTCAAAGGTTAAATCGTTGAACTGTGACCCATTAACAGCCAAATGTTTGGCCGAAAACGAATTACAAATGTTTTCCAAATCTCATTACTCTGTATGTCAAATTTCGACTCTGTAGACTTAAAATTGACAGAGTTATTTCGTAGAGAAATATACACAGACAGACACACAGACAGACACACAGACACATAGATACGTTCACTTTTATAGATATATAGATAGATTGGCATGAATCTGTAAACATCAACGTAAGATGTTTTCATCTTTAAAATTAACAAAAAAAATTTAATTTGAGATATCGCATAATTAAAAAATAATTCGAACAATGGTATAATTTCTTCAATAATTTCATTTAAAATAGTATGCTTTGATAAGCACAGCCAAAGAATAAAAACAAATTCATTATTTCAATTATAATTTTGAATTCTATTTAATCATTGATAAAAATTGTTTCAACTTGTGTTTTAATAAGTAATGGGATTTAAGACTAAACCGAAGAATGTAATTGTTAAAATTGACATTTAAACAATATTTTACAAACGTTTTTTTTATTATTGAAGTCCAAGAGAAAACATTGGAAAACAAACGCAATCAATAAAAATAACTTGTGTACATTCAAAAAATATACATATCTGTTTATTTATAACCAAATGAATTAAAGTATTACATTATTCTTGTGATGCACTTTAGCGAAAAGCAGGGTTTTTCATGTTTGCATTTTCAAGGAGGCTAGTTTTTATACCAGTAATTGTTTTTGTTTGTTTTTAGGCATTTGTTAAGTATATAAACTTTCTTAATTTCGGTATCTTAATTTACTAATCATTGTTGAAATGGTTTCACAAAACTGATAACCATTTTACCAACATTGTATACATTTGATATATTCGGACTTGAAATTCGAACAGAATTTTGTATTGTTTGTTTGAGATTGACCACTGCTATTTCTTAAACAAAATATATGTTTGTGTCCATTTAGAGATACACTTTGGTCCGTCATCTTTGAATCACAATTAATATTTAGACATAAACTAAAAGTAATAATAATAACAGTCTTTTAAGAAGAATATAAGTACAATAGATTTTGGACAATTTGTCATAAAAAAATGGCAAACAAACAATAAATTATATATTCAATCTATATATATAAAAGCGAAAATGTGTGTATGTTTGTTTGTGCGTATGTATGTTTGTGTGTCTGCTAAAAACTTTTGACAGACACAACAAAAATTCATAATTTGGTCTCATATGAAAGCCCCATCTTCCGGACGACAAATATCGAAAAGTTGGCCCAAAGTGACCATCAGAAGTGCGTCAACTGATCGATGTTCTTCAGGGGAGGGGGCAAAATATGACATTTTAATATTAAACATTACATATTTTTTAATCGATTTATAACTGCCCCAAAAAATACGGCCGCCAACTCTGCTACATAAAGTATACACGACGCCGTTTATTTTGAGTCAACTTGTATTTAAAACCCGCTGAGTCATGTCACGTGATCTTGACGTCAGCAAGCTCTCATGGCGGTCTGAATTTACAATTTAAAAATGTTGTTATCGGTAAAAAAAAATAATTAAAGGTAAACTATGGACTGCGACGCTATGGCAACGTTACCAAAATTATTACCACATTCAAAATAGGCAGATACGATAGGTAAACGAAAAATAAAGCCAAGCCAAACATGAGAAGTAAAAAAAAATACGCTTACAAAAAATATTAACGATCGAAGTTTTTTTTTTTAAATAAAAATAGCCAGACGACATTTTCCAGTCTTTAGAGTAAGGCAGACGAAGTGAGAGAGAGAGAGAGAGAGAGTGAGAGTGAGAGTGAGAGAGAGAGTGAGAGAGAGTGAGAGAGAGACGCAAACAGAGAGAAAAAAATGGCAAACAAACAATAAATTATATAGTCAATGTAATAATAAATTACAGTTTAACGTTGACGAGCAGTTTTTGATTGGAGTTTGTTTGATGAGTAAACGAAATTGACAATATTATGCATTAAATGAATGTCTTATTTTTGTTTTGCATATATTGTTCCAATTTACTTGCCTCCCAACGAGGGCAGGGTTAGATACAAGGTCAGTTTTTAATGTGGGAAAAATCAGGCTCCAGAAAAAGGGCACTCTAGGCAGAAAAAAGATTGTCTCAGTCTTGAAGGATTTCTCCTCTACTGACTGGAAACAGAACAGCTGGAGTGTAGCATCAGAACAAAACTACACTGTGATCTTAACGTGTTACTGTCATTTAAATCGATAGTGCAACATAGCTGGGATATATATATATATATATATATATATATATATATATATATATATATATATATATATATATATATATATATACAGTGATGATCATATTTATTGGCACGGTAAAAGAAAAGTTAAATTTTGTCTAATAAATTCTAAAAAAGGGATTAAATTAAAGAAAATAACAAAGTATATTATGTATTTTTAACTGGCCTTTCCGATGCAGCAATCGGATTTTAGAAAAAATAAATAACAAAGGAACAACAAACATAATTGCAAAAAACCCTTGTTCAAAATTATTGGCACGATTTATTTAATAATCAATTGTATAGCCTTTGGCCTTGATTACCTTCCTCAGTCGCTTTTCATAGTTTACAACCAAGTTGTTGCACTCTTCAGTAGTAATTTTAGCCCACTCTTCCTGACAATAATCCTCCAATTGAATAAGATTCTTAGGCTTCCTTTGCATTACCCTCAATTTTAATGTTCTCCATAAATTTTCAATTGGATTAAGGTCTGGGCTTTGTGATGGCCACTCCAAAACATTAATATGATTGTCCTCAAGCCATTTCTTAGTCAGTTTAGCCGAATGCTTTGGGTCATTGTCAAGGCAGGATAGGCTGATTTTAGCAGCTCCTGCCCAGGTGTGGCAGCAATACTCCATCCTTGGACATACTTGGCTGTCATACAGATAGAGAATTGCATCAGTAGTGAGATATCTTCTGGAGCGGTAGAAGGATCCCACACTTTTCCCACCGTCCTAGCAACAGATTTAATGTACGTGTTCCATTTCAGATCAGGAGTAAGGGTCAGACCCAGAAGCTTGTCAAAACTTGAGAGCCATCCATTTCAATTGATGCCAGATGGGTATCAGAGCACTGATGATGTAAAGATAGAAGCTTGGTTTTAGATGCATTAAAAGTGACCAGCCACCTCTTCCCCCATTGTACCACCCGCTCAAGATCAGAGGAGAGAGAATTACAGAGAACTTTGTCATTTACGGCCTTTGATATGTTGCCATAAATGGTCGTGTCATCAGCGTAGATGTCGACGAATGATTTAAGTATGTGTTTTTGGAGATGTAGATCAGGAAGATAGTTGGGCCCAGGATGGATCCGTGGGGGACTCCACCATTAATACTGTAGACCTCTGATTTCTGCCAGTCAACCACTACTCTTTTAAACCTATCAGAGAGAAATGATTTAATGATTGAGAAAACATTTCCAGTAATACCGTAGCTGGAAATCTTGTGAAGTAGGCCTTTATGCCATACCTTATCGAAGGCCTTCGATATGTCAAGAGCAATTGCCCTGGGGAAAAAAACCTTTGTCAAGAGATTCACTAATCCTATGTGACATAACCGTTAGCACATCTGATGTAGATCTTGCAGAGCGGAAACCATATTGCATGTCACTAAGACGGTTGTTTGTGTTGAGGTGGTTGACTACTTCTTTATTTAATATGGATTCCAACAACTTACTCATGACACACAGGAGACTTATTGGTCTGTTTTGAGAGGGAGATGACTTTTCACCTAAATTCTTAAATACAGGGCATACTGATGAGGTTTTCCAGGGTGTTGGAAAGCACTTCTCTTTAAGGCAACGCTTAAACAGTTTTGTAAGTATGGGGGCAAGTACTGGTTGAAGCTTTTTCAGCATTATAACTGGAATGCCATCAGGGCCAGTTGCTTTACTGGAATCAAGGTTCTTGATTAGCTTGGCGACCTCGCGCACAGATATTTGTATGTTGCATAGAGTGTTGTCTATTATAGGAGGAAATACAAGGAGTTGATGGTCATTGTCGCATAGGGAAGAATTAGCTGCAAAGTTCTTGGCAAATAGTTTGGCCTTGTCTGATGCTGACGAGATGACTTCAGATCCATTGATGATAGTTGGGATAGAACGCACGCTTCTGTTCAAGATCCTGTTTGCTATTTGCCAGAACTGGTGGGAACCAAGCCGCTGCTCAGCTACTTTGGATTTAAAATTTGAAAGCAGGTTTAGTCTCAGTACATCTATAACGTTGGTAGCTATGGAAAAAGTGATTTCTGTGCGCGATGGCAGAACACATTCAAGGGAGAGCCATGTCTGGCTGTTAGGTTTTTATTGGAATTTTTTGGATGGTATTAATCGGTCTATGCGTACAATTAACCATTCGGTGAGGTATGATACTCTAGGGGACACATCCTTTTTAAACATTGAATGCAAAGGTAGGTCAGATATGAATGTAGTGAAGCTATCCCAGTCAGCCATAGAGTACCGATATACAGTACGGTGGAAAGGTACGTCTGAAGACTTATTACATTTCATTTTCATCTTTACTGCTACAACAAAGTGGTAAGAGGATCCGGGGGGCGTGTTATAAAAGTAACATACGCATTTTTTATCTGTGATTCCTCATCTATCATTCATGTCGTCAGTTTAGTATAATAGTACAAGCACACACAGACGTCCAGTTTATTATATATATATATATATATATATATATATATATATATATATATGTATGTGTGTGTGTTGGTGTGTATGTGTGTGTTTTATTATATATATACATATATATATATATTTATATATATATATATATATATATGTATGTATATATACACTCGTGAGCAATATGGACCTATTAAACACAGACTCTCCACACGTAACCACTCTTTCAAAAAAAAAAAAAAAGAAAATCGTTAACAAACCAACAACATAAACAAAATATATTTGGCATCTCAAAGATATGAATATCCTTTTAAACATAAAATGAAAAATACGAAACTTTTTAAAACGTATAACCCCGGTGACAAATTCTGCAGTCTTTGAAGAGTTGAATCACTAGCTATATTACAATTCAATGACAATAAGTCAACATGTTTAAACCTAATGATTAAATATTATCAAGATGCATACATAGACGATGGACGAAATTTTACAGATTTAAACCCTCATTAATATATATTAATATTATTATTATTATTATTATTATTATTATTATTATTATTATTATTTCAGTAGTAGTAGTAGTAGTAGTATTAGTGTCAGTATCAGTATTAACATTATTATTGTACTTATTTTGCTAGTATTAATACTATTATTATTACAAGTATTATTATTTTATTAATATTATTATTATCACTATTATCATTTTATTATCATAATTATTTTTATATATATATATATAGTATTATTATTTTCTTATTATTATTATTTTTATTATTATTATTATTATTATATATTTTATTATCATAACTATTATTATCAAATCAATAATTAATTTGTCCCTAAAATAATTACAAATATATTAAATACCAATTAAAACGTATCTTCCTTAGGTCATTAAACAATTTTTATTTCATTTAATTTTTCAAAAAAATAGCAGTTATCCCCCTTGGATGTTAAAATTAGCGTCCACTTATAAACCAGTTAAGATCTCATTAACCCAGCGTTTTAAAAATAAAAATATATACAGCGACACATATGTCTTGACGAATTTAAAACAAACTTTCTAATGACACTTAACAAGGTAATTAATGAATTTTGTTTCTTTTTTAATTTTGTTCTACTTTATTTAAATTATAAACATGAAATTTACAAATTCTTTCTTATGTTTTCTATATTTTCAGTACTATTAAACTTAATTACTACAGAGATGCTAATTTATTTTGGTGTCTGAAACTCCTTGCTCTTTTGTGCTGATGCGGAGCTTATATTCAATAACAAAGTTTTTGTTAATTGTTGGCAATGCATATTGTAAATTTTAATAAAGTGATTATCGTCTCCGAAACAATCGTACACCCAATTTGATTTTGTTTGTTTTTCCTTTTTAAACTGATTCATAGTTTACAATTATCAGTCTTTAACAAAATGTAACAGTCTTTAACAAAATTCAACAGTTTTAACAAAATTTAAGAGTCTTTCACAGAATTTAACAAGTGAAGCGCGTTTGAAACATTAAGACCAGAATTATGTAGTGGGTTATACGACATTTGCCCTCACAGTCGCATGTAAAAGGGGATCATCCATTGGCACTTTTTACGACCATAAAATCATAATAATAGTCATTTGTTTTCCTAGTTTTGCATATGAATTAAAAAAATATATGACATTTTCCCAAAACATCTGGCATTAATACAACAAGGACTAAAACTTGCTGCTATGATTTCAAATGATCTAAAGTAACAGCAAGGGGAGACTTGATTCCAAATACGTCTCATATGTTAATCTCCCTTCTTTGATTTTCGTACATGAAGTAAATTCCAAAGATCATAAGGATTATTTGATACTGGAGACATTCATAATCATACCCTATTTCAAAAATAGGAAAGATTATACATATGAGACATATTTGGAATCAAGTCTTCCCTCGCTGTGATTAAAGATCATTTAAAAACTTGCAGCATGTTTTAGTTTATCCTTCATCATGACCACACGCGTTTTGAGGGAAATATCAGATATTTTATAATTGATATGCAAAACTAGAGGAAAATTGACTATGATTGAAACATATTATGGCTGTAAAAGTGTGCCGAAACTCGACTCTGGGTGATAAATAATCCCCTTAACGTTCGACGGTACGGAAAAATGTCACATAACCCACTTCAAAATTCAGATCATTACTTTTCCAACCAGCTTTCTAACATAAAATCCTGCTTAATATATACACACACACACACACACACACACACACATATATATATATATATATATATATATATATATATATATATATATATTTACATTTTCACCCCAAACAAGGCACATTGCCACTCAGGTGTAGGGCGCTACTATCAGGGTCAGCAACTACTGGGGCACTATGTAGGGATTTGGGCAGCAAGATGTCGGTTCACGTTGCACTTGAACTTCTGCATGTCAGTACAGTTAGGGAAGCAGGATCCTGGAATGGAATTCCAGAGTCTAGCGGTTGTGAGGAAGAAACTACTGGAGTAGAAAGATCTTCTACATCTAGGAATCTCTACTGTGTGGGGGTGGGATTTAGCTGCCTGCCGCGTTTGTCGAGGGTGTCTGCGTCGTGGGGGCACAAGTGTCTGCAGTTCGTCAGAGCATTCACCATTAAAATACTTGTAGAACAGGCAGAGGAATGCAACGTTTCGTCGATGGGACAGAGGCTGAAGCTTAGATGCCAATTCAGGGCCTATCAGATTAGCGACTCTTTTTTTAACCTTGTCTAGGAGCGAGAGACTAGTAGTAGACGCACCAGCCCAGATCTGACAACAATACTTCATACATGGGCGAATGGTGGCCTTATAGAGATACAGGATACTTTCAGGTGTCAGTAGTTTTCTAGCACGGTAGAGAGAGCCTACCTTTTTTGCAGCGCCCCTGGCAATGTTTTCAATATAATTGTTCCAGCTCATGTTTCCTGTGAACGTTACGCCAAGCAGTTTGAAAGATGTACTCTCAGACAGGAGTCACTGGCCATTGCTATTGGTGGCAGAGAAGGTTTCTTGTAGTTATTGAAGGAAACCAGTTTAGTCTTGGCAGCATTGAATGTGACCATCCATTTATGTCCCCATTCCACTACAGATGTGAGGTCATCCTCTAGTGTTTTTGCCATTTCTTTAGATATGTGTTCATTTGTTTTCCTGTCATGCCTGTTATAGAGTGTAGTGTCATCAGCATATATACCCATCTCAGAGGCAGTTTTGTCGGGGAGTTCATTAATAAATATCAGGAATAATAGAGGTCCAAGAAAAGATATATGAATATATCTATACCTCTCGCCGAATTGAATATTTATATGCTCATATCTTTGGTCCGATAGGACGAAACTAAATGAACATTTGCAGGCATGTGAAGAGTATAATACTATATAATGTAAGAAAGAGTTTCTCCTCCATTAACCAAGACCAAAATAGTTTAGTGTAGAAACTGAAGAACAGATACTACACTTTCATCTTTGCCCAGAGGCCAAGAACAACAGAAAAAAAAGATTATTTAGAATATGTCCTGGAAATGCCCCTTCTGATTAATTATAAGATGCCCTGCAAATGTCTCTTCTGATTTTTTACAAAATGCCCTGGAAATTAATACCACCGCACTGAATAAGCCTATCAACGCCGTCACCGTCATCCATCACTACCATCGCAACTTCCACCACTGTGTCCACCACTATGGCCGATACCACCACCGCCGATACTGTCGCTATAACCACCACCGCCACTAGCTCAACCGCCACCACCACCACATTAATTAATTGTTAGTGTTCTGTGAGGGTTAAATATCCAATTTAATAAAAAGGTATTTTTCTGTATACATTTGGAAAAACTGCCGAGTCTTTTTCAAGAAATGACGTTATGATGATGGTTGTGTAGTTGGGGAACGAAGCTCGATTATGTTGCTTTAAAGTGCTCTGGAGGCGGCTTGCGTTTCTAAACTTTCTGTTTTTGGCAAGGGTAAAAATAGCAGTATCTGGATTATGGTTACAATGTAATCTCCACTGCATTATCTCCTTCGTTTTTGTTTGGACGAGTGTGGGGAAATGATGTTTGTTTTGTTCCTACAATGCCAGTCTTCCAAAACATTATTTTCTGTTTCTTTTTTTTTTTTTTTTGTCATGGTTATCATGTGATATCCTAAATATATGAAAAAAATCTGTTAGCAGTAAAGTAAAAATCTTAACTATGACGTACATAAAAATTATTAAACCTGAAAATCACGCCAAATCATCAAGTATAAAAACTTTTCAATAATAACCAAGGTGCTTATGCAGTATATGAAAAACAAGCAAACTCATATATATATATATATATATATATATATATATATATATATATATATAGTCTTTGAAGTTTTTAACCTTTAAAACTATACAAACATTTTTTTTTTAATTTCCTTTTAATTTTTATCATTCGTTAGAAAACCACCTAGTCAATAAGTCATTTAATTACCTGCAATCACTGCAACAAATGGCTCTCGAATTTACTATAATACCAATAATTTATTTTTCAAGGGATCATCAGTTGTTTACCATGAAACATTGTTTCGGGGATATGTGTATATATATATATATGTATATATATATATATATATATATATATACATATATATACGTATATATTTATATTTATATACGTATATATATATATATATATATATATATATATATATATATATATATATATATAGCCATATAATCTGTCAACATGCTACACTTATTTTTTCATTAATCAAATTCCACTAATTACCGGTCCATTTCATTTACTTACCACTATGAAGAAATTGTAAACGTTGACATGTAACATGTTTCTAACAAATTTTAGTATTTACATGCAAAATTATCAGATTATTTAAAAAAATTGTGACATAGTTATTACTGATTTACAAGTCACTTTGATTAAATCATATCTCTAGAAAAAGTGATGCGTTACTATAGTTTTATTTCTTGTAATAATATATCTCAAGCAGTTAATAATATTTTCTGCAAAAAATATTTATTTTTTAATTCACGGTCTAATCGGAACTAATATTACACTTTTTCTATTGTTTTTAGTGAGTTTTGTAACATTGGCTCTCATAGTCGAACATAAAGGCGATCACCCACCCTCAATACCCTAATTTTTAAAACTTTTTTGCAACCAAAAAATGTTTGGGTTTAACTGCAGTATCTATCTACTCTCAAAGGATCTTTTTAGATTATCACCATTATGGGTTATCAAAGGTGTTGCATACAAAATAACGTGTAAACATTCCAGCAAACGAGTAGTTTCCAAGATATAAAGAAATTATAGTTTCTAAATAGTGGGGAATCAGTTTTATATATTAATGTAAACTGAACATTCACATTTTGGCCAAATTTTGGGAAGCGCATCTCTCATATTTTATTGGGGTATTGTGGCCTGGTAGACCAACACAAAACGTACCTTAAAAAACTTGCTTTCTATATGTTTCAGGTGGCTTGAAAACGAACATCGTATTTAATTTTTCCCAAATAAGAATTTTTCCGGGTATTCAGAAAAAATATGTGCGTACAACCATGGCCACAACTTATCTAATAAAGAATTGCATTGCTTAATACTCGGAAAAATACTTATTTTCAGAAATTTTAAATGCGATATTCGTTTTCAGCACGACGGAAAACCTGTAGAAAACAAGTTCTTTTTAATAAAATGAACACCACCACTAAATAAAAATAACAGAGCCTCATTCATAAAAAGGGGAATATAAAGTTTGTGTACAATTTACCTTAATTAAAGATGTGAAAGTGATCTCCCATTTCTGAAACTATCATTTTTTTCAAACTTGAACTACTCGTTTAATTATACTTAATCTGGAATTTAATTTAATTTATTTTCAGCACCCCCGAAACCCTAAAATAGTCGTAATTTTACAGGCTATTTACAGAGTGGAAAGATACTCTGCCTTTACTAATGTTTCAATCATAGTAAAACCTCTTTCTATATATATATATTAAAGTATGCGTATATATACATATTTTTTTAAAATTTGCCTACCTAAGTCTCTCTCGGTTTTTTTGTCTACAGCCATGAAACTTGATTATAGCGTCAGCCCATGCGAAACTATATTTGCGCTGTAGCCGGAGAAAATCAGTGCAAAAGTGTGAAAGTTTTTTAAAAATTGAATTTGCCATGTGAAAGTCTAATGACAGTATTACGAATTCTCATTCCTAACGTAATAACTAGTTGTTCAAGTTTTATTTTTTAGCTTTTCAGCAAATGTGTCTTCAAGTTCAGGCATTAACTTTTTGAATCATTACTATTTATTGGATCCAATATAATCTAACAATAAATGCTGAATCTGCTTTACTCCAAATATTATATTTAAGCGTATTTTACGGCTGGGCAATACCGGGCGGCTGACTAGTAAATAAAAAAATAAATTGCGTTACTTTAACTTTAAAATAAAAACCTGTCCTGGATATGACTTTAAACTATATCCGATGGTGATGCCCCAGCTTGCGGGCTTTGGGGAGTGCGGATATAGTTTATAGATTAAATAGAAAACGACTTGAAAAAAAAAACAAATATATTTTATTAAAAAATGTGTTCTTCCAAATCATTGGCTTCAACATTAAATAACCTGAAAAGGGTTGATACGCCGTAAAACACCCAACCCAAGCCACATTTTTGTTAAAACTCATTCAATATTTAAATAAAAATCGAAACAGAAAAGTTATGTGTTTATACATTAAAAGTAATTAAACATTTGGAACTCCTTACTCTTTTGACTTCCAATGTTTTGTCCGTTAAATTTTTAATTATGTGCTGTAATCAATATATGATTGAACAAAATATATGTGTGAGTTTACGTGTTTGTGTTTGTCTTCAATAAGTTAGAAATTAAAAAATTACATCGTGAAAATTAATTCAAATACAACATCTCCCCTATTGAAAAATGTATAAGCATATGTGTGTGCGGGTGGTAGTAGTAGTAGTAGTAGTAGTAGTAGTAGTAGTAGTAGTAGTAGTAGTAGTAATAATAATAATAATAATAATAATGATAATGATAATGATAATGATGATGATGATAATAATAATAATAATAATAATAGTAATAATAATAATAATAATAATAATAATAGTAATAATAGTAATAATAATAATAATAATAATAATAATAATAATAATAATAATAATAACTAGCAGGACCCGTGGAAATTCCACGGTAGTTAAAATCTTGTAAAACACATCAATAAGAAATTCCTTATTGTTATATTACAAAAATGAACGTATGGAAGCAAGTAGAACAAACAAAGAACTGTAGTTAAAACTTTTATTGATGGCCAATACGATTGTAACTGATGCTGTTGATATTGTCAGGAAGTGCTGGTGATGATTGAGGCGGTGACAGGGACGTTGATCAGCTGCTTGGAGTGAGAATAGTGGTCAGTCAGCAGGTTCTGGGGAGTCAGACCGTGAATTTAAAAAAAACAAACTGTGTGACATTGTTGACATAGATTTTGTGAAAGTTCTGATGACCCCAAGTTGTTTAATATTTCAGGACATCTTGGATTACATGTATAGGTAAGGAATAGGTCTGGCTTTCCATATTTACAGAAAACTGCCATTGCATCTTGATACAGTTGTTGAAGATTCCTAGGTCTTCCTGTAAATGAAGATGGTAGAATAACTGGTACACCAGAATCGCCATCTTCATTCCTTGTTAAATGATCCATTAAGCCAGAATATTGAGCAGTTCTTGGTTGACTTTGATAACTTTTAATGAAGTTAAATAAGCAACCGTCAACTTTTACATATGCAATAGACTTTTCTTTTTATTTTAAATTTTATTCAATGAAGATTTGGAAATTCACAAATATTTTTTAAGTCGAATTAGTGATATAGATTTCAATTAATGCATCACAACTTCCTGATAATATAAATAGAACACTTTGAATTTTCTGTACAAATGTGTTTTCCATAAAAACATTGTAATCTGTTATAATATTCAGACTCTTGTGTATTACATGCATAGAAAATGAAGTGTTTCTGTAAATCTTACGAAATACAGTTAAATTTTGATTTTTCGATAATCAAAATGATGTGAGGTAGGTTAAACAAACTGTACACTACTTTTTCATCAAATTGTGAATTTTAAATATAAGGAAAGCAATTTAAAAAATTTTTTTTTCCAAAATCATATTTACATCCAAGTTAATTTTTAGTTTCCATAGCTGTTCCTGATTGTTTTCATAACACTTCACGGTAAACAATATTCTTAGTATATGTTACACCACGCTTTCTGACCTGATTATCATCTCTATGCAGTTGCATTACCTTAAATTTCACACTGTGCTTAGATCGAGCTCTTGAACATGCCACATACAGCTGACCATGAGAAAATACAGTTTGTTGAAGATATATACCAACCTTATCCAATTTTGGCCTTGTGCTTTATTGATGGTCAGTGAATATGCTAATCGTATTGCAAACTGTATCTGATGAAATGCAAACGGAACATTTGTATCACTTGGCTTTAACTTAATTCTTGGAATGATGTGGAACCTCTATTAGATCCATTAATTAAAATAGCAATGATGCTGTTTTGATGACATTCTTTTATTTTCATCCTAGTTCCATTACAAAGTCCTTGATTTATGGATAAATTTCGCAGTCGCATTACTATTGCCCCTATTTTCACATTAAGTCGGTGAGGTAACATTCCAGATGGAGTTAATGAATTTATGAACTCGATAGGATAATTTTGAAGTTCAGCATCATCATCGGAGATGTAATCTGCACTTAAATATGTAGTTATGCGTCCGGGAAGATTATTTAGAATTTCTACATTTACTGTTAAACATTCTGTATTTTTTAGGGTCCTGATGATTCAATTTTCCATTTCTTGAGGGCTGACATCAAATATTTCTGAGATTAGAGAACCATTACATACCGAATAGTCAGGAACATCTATGGCATCTACAGGAACATCATTAAGACTGCTCGTTAGTGTACCATTACAAAGATGAAGGAGCCATCTAGAAAACTCCTGTTCATTTATGTTAGTTCTGACGTTTTGTGTTAGTTGTAATTGACTGAAATGATGCCACAATGGTCATCTTTTAAGACAGGTGTCTATAATAGATGCAGGTGATCCATGTTGCACTACTGGCAAAATTTGCCTGAAGTCACCTCCAAGTATGAGAAATTTTCCACCAAATATTTTATCGTTATCCATTATATCTTGTAAACATCTATCTATAGCAAGCAGTGCATGATTAGGTATCATAGAGGCTTCGTCTATGATGAATACCTTTACCTTTCTCAAAAAAGAAGCATGCTCTGATACAGGAGAAACGTTACAGACACCGGTTTCTGTCAGAGGTACAGGTAGTTTGAATATACTGTGGAGTGTTTTCCCTGAAGTTAGTAGCATTGCAGCAATGCCGCAGTGGCGGTTACAGTACTGCTGGAGGTGAAGTAATCATATAACATGTTGAATAAAAAGGTTTTTCCTGATCCGGCTGGGGCATCTAAATAGAAGCAATTATTGTGTGGGGCTTCTTTTTCAGTTGCCATGACAGCCTTGATTATAGTATTAAAGACCTCTAATTGTTCATTGTTTAACAATTCAACATTAGGCCCGTTTGTATTTCGAGTCATATTATCTATTGGAGGATCACCTGTTGGTTCAGGTAAACCCATTGCCTGGCAAGAAGAACCATGCTCATTAAATATTGTTTTTATCAAATGAATAACTTGGGAGATATGTATATACACTGGCCCCCGCCCTTTGCGGCCCGGGCGACAAGATCAAAGTGTAGTATCTATCCGACAGATACTGCAAGCTATGACTAGCTATGACTAGCAAAGACCAGATGTGGGGGCAACCCCACATGCCTGATCTTTAACCAGCTCCCATTTCCCACCTCTCGGGAGCTGATCCCCTTTTCCCTTTCCCCTCCCTTCACTCCTCACATTAAAAATTGGCCTTGTGCCAAATTTGCTCGGTGGGGGAGCAAATAAATACCATCTGTTCCGACAGATACTGCAAGCAAAGACCATATGTGGGGGTAACCTCACATATCTACCTTGGTCAATGTAGGGGCAACTCTTCATACCAACAGTTCCTATCCAACTCCCATTTCCCACCCATCGGGAGCTGGTCCCCATTTCCCTCCCCCTCCCTCTCTCTCTCCACATTAAAAAACGGCCTTGTGCCTAATTTGCTCAGTGGGGAAGCAAATAAATACAAACTGGGGGATATGTATAATATATCCACCAATCCACTACACTTTACCGTAAAATTCGGCTAAAACAATTGTTGACGAATTACCTCCTTTGAATCGATATCGTCTGCATGTGACAATTGAAGCGAAAACATTATTAGGTATTAAATGCTAAACATTTTAATACAGCTGGCTAATTGGCTATAAAGTAAGTTATTCCGATCTTTGATCTAACAGTTTAATTTAAAAAAAAGAGCTTAACATTTTCTTGTATCTTTTTTTTATATTAAGAAAAATGTAAGCATCATGCTGAAATAATAAAAATGCCATTCTTAATAAGGGGAGAGGGTTTGACTATTCTAAATCTTCACCTAAATAACCATTTAATGAAAAAAATGTTTAAAATGTTCTTGTATCTTTTTTATAATTTTTGTTAAATAAGAAAAATCAGTAAACTTTGATAACACTATTGTAAGAATCATGCTGAAAGCGATTCTTAATATAGGGAGGGGGGGTTAACTATTCTGAAACTTTACCTAACAATGTAAAAAAAATAAGGGAAAAATATACGTATGAACAATAAATATTTCTTCAGTTAAATAAATTATACTGTAAATCTTTAAATAAGGAATAAATATTTATTTAAACCATAATTATTGAAACAGTAGTTTACTGCATAAAAAAACGGTTATGGGTAGAAGGGTTAACTATTTTGAGCCTTCACCTAAATAGCGATTTAATGAAAAAAAAAATTAATGGTCTTGTATCTTTTTTTTGTATAATTTGTTTTAAAATAAAAAAAAAAAAAAAACTTTGATACCGCTATTGTAAGAATCATGCCAAAAGCCATTCTTAATATGGGGAGGGGGTTGTATCTTTTTTATAAATTTTGTTAAATGAGAAAAATCAATAAACTTTGATAACACTATTGTAAGAATCATGCTGAAAGCCATTCTTAATATGGCGAGGGGGGTTAACTATTCTGAAACTTTACCTAACAATTTAAAAAAATAAGGGAAAAATATAGGTAAAACTATACAAACACCGTGACAGCGAATTAACCCTAACCCTAACCCTAACCCTAACCCCTAACCCTAACCCCAACCCTAACCCTAACCCTAACCCTAACCCTAAACCCTAACCCTAACCCTAACCCTAACCCTAACGCTGTCACGGTGTTTGTATAATAATACCAAAATATATGTATGAACAATAAATATTTCTTCGGTTAAAAAAATTATAGTGTAAATCTTTAAATAAGGAATAAATATTTATTTAAACCATAATTATTGAAACAGTATTTTACTGCATAAAAAAACGGTTATAGGGAGAAGGGTAAACTATTTTGAACCTTCACCTAAATAGCGATTTAATGAAAAAAACATTCAATGGTCTTGTATCTTTTTTTTTGTATAATTTGTTTTAAAATAATAATAAAAAAAAAATTATACCGCTATTGTAAGAATCATGCTGAAAGCCATTCTTAATATGGGGAGGGGGGTTAACTATTCTGAAACTTCACCTAACAATGTAATAAAAATAATGGAAAAAATATATGTATGAACAATAAATATTTCTTCAGTTAAATAAAATATACTGAAAATCTTTAAATAGGAAATAAATATTTCTTTAAATAAATTAAATTGTAAGTAATGAAACTAAGTGTTTTATTTCATATTAAAAAAATTGTCGTGTCCATTTTTTATAGTATTTAAATATGTATGCTCTGTCGGTGGGCATTAGAAGATGGTGACTGCCTGTAAAAGAAGCAAAATTAAACAGACAAAACATAAATAATAACTATGTAAACAACGTGAAGATGTATAAATGTTACAAAATTACTCGATTCGGCATTAAATAACACGAAAAAAGATTGATATGCCGTAAAACAAAAGCAAAACAGAACAAGACGTAAAATATGTTTTGACTATGTTACTCAGTGTATTTGCGAATGGTGACTTCGGTTATTTATTTAATAAAGTCATTCTTGACTTTTGTAACATTTATTTCGAAACATATTTTTTGTTGTGTAAATAAAAAAAAACATAAAGTGGCACAGTAAACAAAAAAAAAACGAACTCGTAACGTTAAATGTAAAAAATATATTTATTACGGAATAAAATAGAATAAACGTTCCTACAATAATAAACAGAAGGCATCGTTAAATAATAAAGAGTGAACAATAAAGGGAGATAATTCACATTAATTAATGTTTGCGATGATGATGACGCGTTTCATTAATTAATGCTTGCGCTGATGATGACGTGACACCGTAAGTACAAGCAAATTAATATATATATATATATATTTATATGTACATATTTATATATATATTTATATATATATATACACACACACACATATATATATATTTATACTTATATATATATATATATATATATATATATATATATATATATATATATATATATATAAGTCGGTCAATTTAGCTCTTATGCGTAGATCGTCGTATAACTATTTGATCACTGTCTGTCTGACGTAATGAACATTTAAATTAAAATGTTTAAAATTCAACGCTATTTCACACGATTAATGGTAGCCGAATGGATACGGCCTCCGCTAATCGAGCCAGAGATGTCTCGTGTCGCGGGGTTCGAATCGTTCGACTGGTAGTAATTGTGACACCCTGCACTGAAGAATCCCGAAAGGATGAAACACTAGTGTCTGTAGGTATTTAATTATTATAGTAAAAAAATAATTATGACAGCCCCTTTAAGAAATACGTTTCTTATCGTTGAGCACTTTCTGTTGAATAAAAGTCGGTCAATTTAGCTCTTATGCGTAGATCGTCGTATAACGATTTGATCACTGTCTGTCTGACGTAATGAACATTTAAATTAAAATGTTTAAAATTCAACGCTATTTCACACGA
>NC_136492.1:141184518-141222018 GCF_053919585.1 Euprymna scolopes | reverse complement strand
AATTGGCCGAATTGTTTTTTTTTTTTTTTTTTTTTACTTTTTCTGAGTTCGATTTTTACGATTCCACATTCTGATTAATAATCCAACACTATTTAGAACTTTCTATAAAACTTAGTTTTGTTTTTCTTCGGGCGGCGAGAAAATGTAACTCAAGGTCGAACATTTTACAAGCTACTGCCTGAGATGTAAAGAAGTTTGGCTGACCACACAGGAGCTTAAGTGACCGTTTTATACCATTTCAACGTATAGTGATAAACAATACGAACTGAGTGCTTCAAAGGAAAAACGTAATTATTACTATAATTATTTTTAGTACGTACAGACACTAGGGTTTGATATTTTAGGAAGTCATCGGTGCGGATATATATATATATATATATATATATATATATATATATATATATATATATATATATATATATATATGAATATATGTATATATACGCTAATATATATATACGCCATTATATATATATTTATATATATATTTATATATATATATATATAAATATATATATATATATATAGTCATCCCCATACGGTACTGTTTCGCTGTTTCACAGCTCATCAGTGCGGCTAGAAAGTATTCTGCCATTAGCGCATATATATATACATATATATATATATATATATATATATATATATATATATATATATATATATATATATATATATATGGCAATTTCATAAGACTGTAATCTCGGCGACTATTGATTAGAATTTAACAAATGAAGACTCGTTGGAAAGCTAATTACATCATTTGTGTAGTGAGCTATGTGTCATTTGCTCTTAATGTTTCACCTTATTGTTTCAAATATAGGAGTATCACATTTCTGCATTAATTCACGTAAAATAAGCACTGACTTTATGGTCACCTTTTTGCGGAGGTCTTATTTTTTTTTAAGGGAATGTTGTTAACTGTGGCTTGGTAGACCAACACACAATATACCTTAAAAAAGAACCTTGTTTTCTATGGGGTTTTAAGTGGGCTGTCAACGAATATCGCATTTAAATTTCTCTCAAGTAAGTATTTTCCGGGTATTAAGCAAATATATGAATGGGCTTTCGCGTACAACAATGGCCACCACCTATAACATAAAAATTACATTTCGTAATACCCGGAAAATACTTATTTGCAGAAAATTCAAATGCGATATTCGTTTTCTGCACGTCAGAACCTATTGAAATCAAGTTTTTTTTAAGTATGTATTGTGTGGTCTACCGGCAAAAATTACCAAAATAACACCACATCTGAAAAGAATATCAGACGTGCTCCCCGCCACCCCCACCCCCAGAAAAACAAAAGCTTGTTATAAAGGAGTTGTTCATTTTACGCTGAATTAATAGAAAAAATTGATCCCCTACTTTTTAAAACAATAATTTCTTCATATCTTTGAAACAAATCGTTTCCGGGATGTTAACTATTTTCCTTTTCAACACTCTCCAAAAATCCATAATGGTGGTAATTTTAAAGGATTTTTTGTAGGTAGAAAGATACTGGACGTTTTCAAAGATTTCAACCATCGTCATTTGTTTTGCTAGTTTTGCATATGAATTGCAAAAATCTGATGTTTGCCCCATACCTCTGGTCTTGATGGAGGAGTGACTGAAACTATTAAAACTATCTGTTATGGTTTCGAATAGTGTTAAATAAAAGCAAGGGGACACTTGATTCCAAATGTTGCTCATATGCCCTATCTCCCGTTTTTGTTTTTTATATATGAAGTAAATTATACAATGTATAAGAATTATTTGATACTGGAAAAATTTTTAATCATACCTTAAGTTTCAAAAAAATCGGAGATAACATATGAGAAATATTTGGAATCAAGTCTCCTTTTGCTTTTATTTCAGATCATTTGAAAACATAGCAGCAATTTTAGTCTCCCTTCCATCAAGACCAGAGATTTTGTGGAAATATATATATATATATATATATATATATATATATATGTATATATATATATATATATATATATATATATCAAAGTATACTTACGCAGAGAGATATGAAAAGTCTCTATTAAAGTTTGTGCATATTTCAATTCTATGGAGGCCAGGCGCGAACACAGACCCCACAATTTTATTATACCATTCCTATTTAAGTTAAAATATACTTATCAAAGTATTATTATGTACATCTATATCAAAAACACTTGTAAATGTTTTTTTTTTTTTTTAATTTTTTTATTTCCATACTTTGTGGACCAGGCGCGTACGCAGACCCCACAATTTTAATGAATCATCATTATGCAAGATTAAACATACCCATTCCTGTGTCTGATACAACTTCTATGATTGTATGTGATCAGTTTTCTATAATAGTCAACCATATAGGGGTCTATTCGTGACCAGGCACCCACACCGACGTTCAGCTTTATATTATAGATTTAAGTATGCGTATATATACATACACATTTTTAAAAAATTGCCTACCTAACTCCTCTCTCAGTTTTTTGTCTACAGCCATGAAACTTGATTATAGTGTAAGCCCATGCGAAACTATATTTGCGGTTTAGCCGGAGAAAATCAGTGCAAAAGTGTGAAAGTTTTTTAAAAATTGAATTTGCTATGTGAAAGTCTAATGACAGTATTACGAATTCCCATGCCTAACGTAATAACTAGTTGTTAAAGTTTTATTTTTTAGCTTTTCAGCAAATGTGTCTTCAAGTTCAGGCATTAACTTTTTGAATCATTACTATTTATTGGATCCAATATAATCTAACAATAAATGCTGAATCTGCTTTAATCCAAATATTATATTTAAGCGTATTTTACGGCTGGGCAATACCGGGCGGTTGACTAGTAAATAAAAAAATAAATAAATTGCGTTACTTTAACTTTAAAATAAAAACCGGTCATGGATATGACTTTAAACGATGGTGATGCCCCAGCTTGCGGGCTTTGAGGAGTGCGGATATAGTTTATAGATTAAATAGAAAACGACTTGAAAAAAAAAACAAATATATTTTATTAAAAAATGTGTTCTTCCAATCAGCACCCCCGAAACCCTAAAATAGTCGTAATTTTACAGGCTATTTACAGAGTGGAAAGATACTCTGCCTTTACTAATGTTTCAATCATAGTCAAACCTCCTTCTATATATATATATTAAAGTATGCGTATATATACATATTTTTTTAAAATTTGCCTACCTAAGTCTCTCTCAGTTTTTTGTCTACAGCCATGAAACTTGATTATAGTGTAAGCCCATGCGAAACTATATTTGCGCTGTAGCCGGAGAAAATCAGTGCAAGAGTGTGAAAGTTTTTTAAAAATTGAATTTGCCATGTGAAAGTCTAATGACAGTATTACGAATTCCCATTCCTAACGTAATAACTAGTTGTTAAAGCTTTATTTTTTAGCTTTTCAGCAAATGTGTCTTCAAGCTCAGGCATTAACTTTTTGAATCATTACTATTTATTGGATCCAATATAATCTAACAATAAATGCTGAATCTGCTTTACTCCAAATATTATATTTAAGCGTATTTTACGGCTGGGCAATACCGGGCGGCTGACTAGTAAATAAAAAAATAAATTGCGTTACTTTAACTTTAAAATAAAAACCGGTCCTGGATATGACTTTAAACTATATCCGATGGTGATGCCCCAGCTTTCGGGCTTTAGGGGGTGCGGATATAGTTTCAATAAAAACATTTTGCATTAAATTATATGGAATGTATTTTTGTTAACATGATCTGAAATGAGGAATTAGTCGTACATAAATGATTACACACGTGAAATAGTTTTCAAATAAAATACAACTTATAACAGTTTTGCTATTTTTTATTTTATTTCATTTTTATTTTTATATATATTTTTTGACCCTTCGTTAGTCATCTGTGTATTCCAAACATGGTTAGTCCCATGGCGTGTTTATAATACAAAAAGGTGTATAGTGCTATAATTTTATAAATTATAGGCATCCTGCTGGTTCAGGATATATCTACAATACTTGTTGAACAGTTTGAATCTTTTGTAGTTTTTTTTATATTAAAAATAGTATTAATATACTATATATATTATTATCCGTAGTTGTTTCGACCGTTATAATGATGTGCATCCCTAAAAAAGGAAAGTGTAATATTCCAAATAAACCAATCCCTTAACAAGATAGTGAAATATTCCAAATAATAAAACAACAAAAAATTGTGTCGCTTTTAAGGCAAAGCAATAAAAATTATTTGTTCTCTTTCGCCTTCGGACCAAGATCAAAGCGCAGTATATGTTCTTCAGATGCAAGGTTTCAAGTTCTTGTTCTCTCTCAGTGGGGGAAAATCCTTCACGACTGAGACAATTTTTGTCCCTTTTCTCCATGCTATAAGCCGACACTGGTGTCTACATCTGTTTTGTGGGGAGGCATTGTAAATAGTTAATATATTTAATGTAACAATGTAACAATTAGTATAAAATAATACAAAAACATAAATAATAAATCTAAAAAAATTGCTTTGAAATAGCAAGAAAAAATGAATGTGTGCTCCCAAATATAAACAAAAATTGTCAATATTACAAAAGTAACTAGGAAAAGTATTTCTGATTTTATTATAAAATGCCCTGGAAATGTACCCTCTGATTAATTATAAAATGTCCTGGAAATTTCCTTTCTGAATCTTGGATATTTTTTTGTTTACTTGATTCCCCACAATGGCAGGGTTAAACATGTGGTCGATTTTTAACGTGGGGAGTTACCAGCTCCCCGAAAACGGCACTCTGGTCAGTAACAAAAATAAAACATGTATCAGTAATGAAGGATTTCTCCTCCATTAACGAAGACAAAAAAGTGTAGTGTGGCCCCTGAAGAACGGATACTACACTTAGATCTTTCCCCGAATACCAAGAAAAACAACAAAATAGATTATGAACAAAATGCTCTGGAAATATCCCCTCTGATTAATTATAAGATGCCCTGGAAATATCCCTTCTGATTAATTATTAGATGCTCTGGAAATGTCCCTTCTGATTATTTACAAATTGCAATGGAAATGGGTCTTCTGATTAATTACAAAATGCCCCGGAAATGTCTCCTGCGATTAATTATAAAATGCTCTGGAAATATCTTTTCAAATTAATTATAAAATGTTCTGAAGTGTCTTTTATGATTAATCATGAATTGCCCTGGAAATGTCTATTCTGATTAATTTTAAGATGCCCTGGAAATATCCATTTTGAAGTAATTACATAATGCACAGGAAATGTTTCCCCTGATTAATAATAAAATGCCCTTGAATGTCTCTTCTGATTAATTATAAAATGCCCCGAAAATATCCCGTCTGATTAATTATAAGATGCCTGAAAATAACCCTTTTTAATTAGTTATAAAATGCCCTGGAAATGTTCCTAATGATTAATTATAAAATGCCCTGGGAATGTCTTTTGTGCTTTATCACAAAATGCCCTGGAAACGTCCCTTTGACTAATTATAAAATGCGCTGCGAATGTCTCTTCTGATTAATTATAAAATGCTCTGGAAATGTCCTTTATGATTAATTATAAAATTAATTATAAAATACCCTTCAAATATTCAGATTTCAGGTGATAACATTATTACCTGCTTATATGTCATGTTTAAATTAGTACAAATTCTTACGCACCATCACTGTCACTACCACCACCACCACAACTACCACCGTCAGTATCAACTATCCATATCGTAGTCATACAAAAAACAAAGAAAATCTTACCTGTGACGTACATTAACGTTTTTTAAACCAAAAACCACGTCAAATCATTGAGTATTATGACTTTGCATTGTTTTTTTTTTTCAGAAAGAATACTGTATAAGTACCTTATTTCTCGCCATATTATTATGAAAACAGGGGGATAACAGAAGGGGTATTAGGAGTCGGTCACGGAAATGGCTGAAGCACTTTACGATCTTAAACTCACTTAGTTCATATATATTTTGAAGAGTGTAAGGTGTAGTTTTTGTAATTGCTGAAGGAGTCTACTATCTAAACATCACTGTATTTCATATATATTTTTTTTAAGAAAGGGAAGTCAGTCTCGAAAATGGCTTAAGCAATTTGTGATCTAAAAATCATTTTTTTTTTTCATCTAACAAATTAATGAGTACGGCACAATCACGTTGACACACCGGTTCTTGCCAGATCACTGAAGTTAAGCAACGTTGAGCCTGGCCAGTACCAGAGGGGTGACTATTTGTGAAGGCTAGGCGCTTTATATACCTTCTGGGATGGTTGGGCGTGGGGCCAGCACCCTCACCCTGTAAAAAGAACTCAGTCGCTACAGAAGTATCTACAAAAAGTTGTAGATGGCCTATGCCCCTACATGGGGTTCAATGGCTATGGATGGATGGATAGCAAATTTATGAATTAAGAATATTTATCTTATAAAAATATATATGTAAGTATAGCCATATCCTCTGTCAACATGATACACTTTTATTTTTTCATTAATCAAATCCCACCAATGATTCGTCCATTCCATTTTCTTACCATTATGAAGCAATTGCAAAAGTTAACATGTAACATGTTTCAAACAAATCTTATTACCCACATATTTTTGTGGACAAATATGAAAGCTGCTTGAGGTATATTATTACAAAAAATAGAACTAGAGTAAGACATCTCCTTTTTTTAGAGATATAATTTAATCAAAGTGATTTGTAAATCAGTAATAATTTTGTAACAATCTTTTCCTGATTATTTCATCATTTTGCATGTAAGCAATACGATTGTGACATAGTTATTACTGATTTACAAGTCACTTTGATTAAATCATATCTCTAGAAAAAGTGATGCGTTACTATAGTTTTATTTCTTGTAATAATATATCTCAAGCAGTTATTCATATTTGTCTACAAAAATATTTATTTTCTAATTCAGGATTTAATCGGAACTAATATTACACTTATTCTATTGTTTGCTTGCGTGATGATGTATTCAACTACCGAGTAATTTACATGGGTTCTGCTAGTATAAAATAATACAAAAAAATAAATAATAAATCTAAAAAAAAATGGTTTGAAATAGCAAGAAAAAATGAATGTGTGCTCCCAAATATAAACAAAAATTGTCAATAAATTGAAATAGCAAGTTCATTACATACATTTCACCTTTCAAGGAAAACAGAGATACAACTCTGCCATACAATGTGTGCTAAACGTGACTGAGTCAGGAGAGTACTTGGGACTAATGCTGTGTTTAATAATTACAACTCTACTCTATATCTGTGCCTAAATCAAAACGTGGATTCCATGAACAAAGCTTCTTTCTTAGAACTGCACGCCTGTGGAACGCTGTTCCGTCTGCCTGCTTCCCTCCGGACTACAACTTGGATGTCTTCAAGTCCAATGTTAACAAATTCCTAATGAACCGCCCCCTTAATTAAACACTTCATCAACGTAATGTACTTGCAATAACCCTTATCCCTGAGTGGCTTCCGGGCCTTGATAAGTGGTGATCACTGTGTAAAAAAAACAAAAATTACAAAGGATTAAGCAAAATAAATATTTTTGGAATTTAAAAATATTTTCCAACGCTATTAATAATATTCATCCATCAATTTTTAATGTTCGCCTATGTTTGAATAAATGATTTCAAATATGCGTATTTTACGATCGGGCAAAGCCGGGCACCGTCCACTAGTCATAAATATAGAACGTTACATAAAGGATATAATGATTTTGTGAAGGTAATGTTTTAAGTTCTATTTATTAGAAAAACCAGTCGGTAAAACCTCACACAGAAGAATACAAGTTAGCTACATTTTGATTTCGTTCATGGTATCAGCATCATTTTGAGTAATGAATTATTTACTATAAATGCAATGGGGTCTATTACTGTAAAATTATAATAATGCTTTGCATTCTAAAGCTGAATGCTTATCATCACAAAATTAATAAAAATCACCATTTTCTACTTATTTTTTCTCTTGTTACGGAAATAGTAGCTTATTTTACGTTAAATTTATATGTAAAAGTTTCCCGCACTGTAAGTTCTTAGATAAATCTGTTTTTTTCTATACACGTTTTATATGATGCCCAATAAATGTTTTTCAGTAGCTTTTACTGATAAAACTGATCTTATATGTTTCTCACTATTTTTCCAACACTTTATAAATACGGCATTGTTGTGAAAATACCGATGCTTGATTTTTGTTTCTGTTTTAAAAAAATGTTTTTTTCATTAATTTGCAATTTTTACTCTATGTTGTTAAATAAAATAAAGTGTTATTACAGCCAAATAACCCAAAAAGGCTGGTCAAAGTGCACTAGGGGACCACCCGAAGATTTACTCTTAAGAAGTTGCTTTTTTTATTGCTCACCTGTTTACAAGTGTATTCGGGTCTGCTGCAAAGAAATATCACAGTTTAAATTATTGTTGAAAAGAATAACGTACAATAGTAACACCGTAAAAATCCAATGCTTTCTATTATAGCTTTTGTGCAATGGCCGCCATCTTTGTTTTAACAAGGAGAAAAAGGGTTATGGTATATATATATATATATATATATATATATATATATATATATATATATATATATTTCTAAACAACTGAAAAAGCAAACGATTTCTTCTTTTTTTGGTAAAATTTGCCGTTCTTAACCTGGGTGAAGTTGAGTATGTCTATTCCGACAGCCGTTCTTAACATAGGGAGGTTGGAAGTGTCTATTTCGACAGCCGTTCTTAATCTGGGGAGATTGGGAATGTCTATTCCGAAAGCCGTTCTTAACATGGGGAGGGTTGGCGTGTCTATTCCGACTGCCGTTCTTAACATATGAAGGTTGGGGGTGTCTATTCTGTCTGCTACAATAACTGCAAATATCTGCGCATGCGTATCCACTTGACCGTCGTACATGAAATTTAAAAAAAAAATGGCGGCCAGACATAACTAACAATACTAGTAACAACGGGCTAGTGAATGTGTTACTTGTGTAAAAATTCGTGTCAGCAACAAAATAATCTGTGATATTTGTTCGCAGCAGATCCGAATACACCTGTAAACAGTTGAATATAAAAAAAATCAACTTATTAATACTAAATCTTCGGGTGGTTACTAAGAAAATATGCTAGATTTTAAAATAAAAGTTACAACGCGGATTCTTAAAGTTTGTAGAGCTCTCAAGATGAGGAAACATTTTGTACACCATTACCCTTTCGTAAAATAGTGTTAAAAAAATCGCCTTTTACATATAAACGTTAATTAGACAAAATTTCAATTAAAAAAGACATTGACCCTTTGATTAATTTAAATTTCGCATACTTCATTGCGGCTCGCATGCACAAATATTCGTGAGCTTATAAGTAATCTAGATGATGTAGAGTCTTACCTCTTAGTAAACTCCCCAGATATCTTAGCATTAAGTGAAACAAACCTGCCTTCCTCAATCTCCTCTATTTTAACATGACAGGATATCTCCCTGCCATAAAGACTCGGATAGATATATGCATATTTATATATATAGATAAAAACGTTGTGGTAAAATTAAAATAAAACACCAAAAATCAGTTTCCCATATGAAATTAATGTAAAATGGTCACCTATCCTGGCCAAGACAGCGTTTTACGAATAATCCACTGTGAAAAATTTTCCCCACTCTATATCTGTGCCTAAATCAAAACGCGGATTCCATGAACAAAGCTTCTTTCTTAGAACTGCACGCCTGTGGAACTATGTTCCGTCTGCCTGCTTCCCTCCGGACTACAACGTGGATGTCTTCAAGTCTAATGTTACCAAAGTCCTAATGAACCGCCCTCTTAAGTAAACACTCCATCAAATCTCCACACTAACGTAATGTACTTGCAATAACCCTTATCCCTGAGTGGCTTCCGGGCCTTGATAAGTGGTGATCACTGTGTAAAAAAAAAAAATGTAACTTATTTTCTTCACTTTTAATCTTTACCATATTAATTTTCTTTATCAGACTTTTAGTGGAAACTTTCATTCAGTGTTAGAAATAGAATCAATAAAGCTTCCTACAAAAATATGTCTCTCTCTCCCCATTTTCACAAAAAATATATTTAATGTTTAAGAGAAATAACTTACTACTATACTACTACTATTACTAGAAATATATGTAGCCCTATTTTCTGCTGCCCTTATAAATCTGTTATGAATGCATACATTTCTATGAGACGAAATGAATTTATGATTTATTACATGTTTTTTAATGTGTATATTGCATAAGAATTATTGTTGCGATACAAATATGAGCATATCCGTAATTTATCGATTTTATAGTGTTTAAATTATTTCTATACGTTTTTAATATATTTTTAAATTTTTGTTTTCTTTTCTTTCGTCCATTTTATTAATTTTTATTTGTCCTTCATCGTTTCTTCTGTATTCCCCGTTTGTTCTCTCCTTTATCAAGTATTATATGTCCGGCAGTATATATTTCATTAAGTGTGTGTGTGTGTGTGTGTGTGTGTGTGTGTGTGTTTTATTTATATTGTATTATATGTCCGGCAGTATATATTTCATTAAGTGCGTGTGTGTGTGTGTGTTTTTTTTTTTTTTTAGAAAAAAGCGCCTTAACCCAGTTCTGTCGGGAATTAGGAAGATCAGATTCGAATGTTGCGACACACCAATGAGAGAAAATATGATACCTTTAAATTAATTGAGCTGTGCGCTTCACTTACTGTGAATAGGCAAACTGAACTAAGCAAAAGATAGTCCTCGCATAGACGTTCATCGGAGGTCAAATGTCATGCTTCTGGATAACAAGTGGCTTCAATAAAAAACAAAAACGATGCTAGATTGAAAAATAAAAGTTACGGCCCGGATTTTAAAAGTGTATAGACCTTTCAAGATAAAAAAAAAACATTTTGTACGCGGTTACCTTCCTAAAAATGTCATTCAGCGTCCGACATAGAATCAATAAAACTTCGTAGAAAAATACGTCTCTCTTCCCATTTGCACCAAAATATTTTTAATGTTTAAGAGAAATAACTTACTTTCAAGTAGAAATATTCGTAGCCAAATTTTCGGCTGTCCTTATAAAACTTATGAATACATACATTTCTATCAGATGAAATGAATTTATGATTGCTTTTAAATGTGTATTTTGTATAAAAATTATTGGTGAGATACAAATGTGAACATATCAGTTATTTATCGATTTTGTTCCACTGCAAAATTATTAGTTGATGTAAAAAATAACTTGGGTATATTTATATCTTAAACTCATTCTTCTGTTTGCGATAAGTAAAACCCAAATATAGGAACAGTTTCATATAAACGAACTTAAATCGACGCCATTTAATCAACTCTTTCGATATGAGCGCTGGGATCTGTAATGTTCGTATGCTTTGGTTGAATATTTTTTCAGGCGCTATTGTGATTTGATTCGTAAATATAGAACCCTTTTCCAACGTTAACAACTGCGAGAAATATAGTTGAAATTAACTGTTATATGAATCATCCATGATATTATAAAAGGTCGAGTGTTTGATTACTTAATACCCGGAAAAGTACTTATTTGCGTCAAATTATAATGTGATATTCGTTTAAAGCACACATGAAAACCTCCAGAAAAAAGATTTTGGAGGTAGGTGTTGTGTTGGTCTACCAGGTCACAATTACCTAATATAAACACCCTTAAAAAAAAAATTAAAACAGACGCCCTTCCCCAAAAAGGTGTCTATAAAATGGGTGGTATCTTTACGTTAAATTAATATAAAAAAAGTGATCCCCCAATTTTATAACTATAATTTATTTTTATTTTGGAATCTATTAATTTCCTCAGATTTAACTGTTTTTTTTTGTTTTCAGCGCCCTCGAAAGCCTACAATAGTAGTAATTTAAAAGGATTTATTGGTTAGTCGAACGGTACAGCCTCCTGACCAATATTTCAACGTTAATATAAACAAATTGGATGCAGAAATATTTAAAGTATTTAATATAAAAAAAATAAAAACGTGTTTGTTTTCCATCCACATAAATGTGCATCTTAATTGCATATATCTAAAATTGGTTCTAGTGCAGAGAGTTATCTGGACGTAAATAACAATGTTATTATTTTTAAAAAAAAGCCATTCTTAACATAAAGAGGGTAGGGTGTTTTGTACCTATTCTATAGTTCAACCTTACAATTGAATAAAAAACAGATCATAAAATTTTAATTAAACTTGGAAATACGATTTAAAAAGTAGCGCGGATCACTCTCTGCACTAGCACCCTAAAATTAAATGAAAACGCGCTGTCGTCTTGTTGTCGCTTTTGATTTAAAAATAACTTTTTATTAAAGATTCGTAAACGATAATGAGATGTGCCACCAAAAACACATGGATCTGATAATTTGAAAAAAAAAAGATGATCTATTTGAAAAAATTCCTGCATTTTGTTATTTGTTTTCTGAAATAAATTTTTAGAAATTTCATAGCAAAACGCTGATTTCTGTAATAAATTGATCAAAACACACACTCATAAATATATATGAACATATGTAGTGTCATCACTATATGATTGAACAAAGAATGCATGTAAAATTATGTATGTTTGAAAATGAAATGTTGCAAAACATGAAATATGACTTTAGGCGATAAACAAGTTTTAAACATCAACTTAATATTACACATGAAACAATGCATATATATATATGTGGGGGGGGTGCGTGTGTACTATAATCAATATATGATTGAAAATAAAATATGTGTGAGTTTGCGTGTGTGTGTGTTAGTTTCAGAAAGTTAGAAATGAAAAAATACATTGTGAAAATTAGTTATCATTAATACAAATACATCTCACCTCTTGAAAAAATATATAAGCATATACGTGCGCGTTTATAAATATATATATATATATATATATATGTGTGTGTGTATATATACATATTTATATGTATATATACAGGTATATATAAGCAGATATATACGTATATATACATATATGTATATATATATATATATATATATATATATATATATATAACATATATTTGCTGATTCATACACCGTTCTATGAATTAAACAATTTTAAATAAAGAAAACATTTCTGAAAAACAAAACAACAAATACATAAATAAGAAGGAATAAATTAATACATAACAAAATAACGAATACATTAAAAACAACAAAAAAGACATATTTTTAATTCATTAACATTTTAATCGATTTATATAAGAGTTATATGTAAGATTCCTGACTAAATTTATAAAAATGAAAATGTACCTACTAGAGTGTTTTTTCTTATATGAACAAGCATAATTGATGTGAAATTATTAAACGTTCATTTTAAGTCTCGTAAATAAGAGATAATTAGAAAAAAGTTCAGTGAAGAAAACGTTTTAAAAGTCCACGAAATTGAAAAATGGAAATGAATTTGAAAAGTTTTTAAAATTAAGAAGAGTTTTCGCGGATTGTTTTGTTTGAATTGGTTTTCTGCCTCTTCTATGAATTTAAATCACTCACCGATGTATTGTTTACATGGGTAAAAAAAACATGCACCCCCATATATATATATATATATATATATATATATATATATATATATTGCCCCCGTCATTTTTTTCAGTTATGTTCCGCCAATGTTAAGTATATATATATATATATATATATATATATATATATATATATATATATATATATATATATATATATATATATATATATATATATATATATATATATCAAACATATTTTCAAAACTTGAAATATGTTTAGTCGAGGTGGTTATAATAAATCTTCTAAAGATGCGCGTCAAATTTCAAGTTCGTCCCCACGATTTTGATTTTTTTTGAACCAACAGACACACATTCAGGGTTTTCCAGATCATTTTCATGTTTAAGAATGCATGATTCGGCCAAACAGAGACGCAGAATACGGTTCACCGGATTCTTCTGGACAACATAAGCGAACTTTTCGTTGATAGCGATATTTGTCGGAGACTCAATTTCATGTATCCAGAATGTCTCTCTTTCAAACGGCTTGACGATCACACAATTGTTGGCCTCGTCGCTAATTACAACATCCCCGTTTTTGTTCACACGAATATGTCGAGTGCTGACCCTGAATCCAATAGTCACACCGCATTTTCTCAAATCAATTATACGCACAATATCAAATCCGTTATAAACGCAAATTATCGGGTCGTCTTCAGCAATACACATTAATTGATTTTGGGACAGGGTGCATGCACCGGTAAATTGCAGCTTACTTGTAGACTTCAAATGAAGAAAAAGATTATCGTTCCTAAATTTCACGAAATATAGCGCTTTTTCTCTGCAAGGTATAACGAATCCTTTTAAATGTTCTCCTAAACACATGGCGTGTTTATCAATATTAATGGAACTCCGTTGAACGCCCTCTTCTGTGTAGTGCGCCATTATGTTTGGAAATAGAACCACGTATCCGTTTTTATCAAGTAATTTTATATCGACAAGAGTTCCATAGTCCGGGTTTGTGTAAAATGTTTCCAACAATTTTTCGAAAGGCATACTTAAAATATTACTGGGAGATGACTTTAGCGGTGAAACAATGTTGGAAAATGTTTGTTGTCACTGATGTTGTTTATATATCCTTTGTGTGTTTGAATTAACCAATCAGTTTTAACTGTTAAGACGTGGTCAACACCCTTAACGGTTACAATATCTATACATACGTAAAGGCGAAATAATGTGGGAGGGGCTTGCTATGAGTTTGGGGTCATGTTTAATTGACCGCATCAATGAAAATCAAAATGTTTATTCTTGTGCGTGGAAGAGGGTTAAACGCTTTTATTAAAAAAAAAATTAAACAAGTAAAAATATTTTTAAAAAATATTAGGGGGGGGCTATAGTTTATTTTAAAAAACAATATCTCCTTCAAGAACGATCATAAAATGTGTTTTCAATCGATATTTATTCAATACGGGACCAGTTTTCCTACCTAGCGAAAGGGGTCGAGTTTTCCCGAAACGAGTTTTCCGGAGACGAGTTTTCCCGAGACGAGTTTTCCGAGACGAGTTTTCCCGGGACGAGTTTTCCCGGCACCTCTATAATCATATAACAACTTAAAAAATGAAATTCCTAAACGTATAATTATGTATTTGCGCGTGCTTAAAAAGTAACACGGTTAGTCGACTTACGCCTACCCAGTCCCAAGTGATAAGATCGCGTTATGGGGGGGGGCAAAATATGAGAATTATTATGTATATTATTTTATTGCAGTTCACATATTGTTCAGCCATTTTTTTTAATAAGTCTGTAAAAAATTAACGAAATTAATCAATTATTTATTTATTTTGGACAAAATTTTAGAAAATCGTTGTTTTCGTTGGTTACGTTATAATATGTATAAATTAGATATTGTTGCGATTTTCACGTTTTTGGAGAATTTCTTTAAAATTCACCAGTTTTATGGAGAGTAAAAAAAGAATGAGATTTCTTAAAATCCTTCTTCTTGAGGAAGACTGCAATAATTTCAATGAATAAAATTTATTTTACGAGGTTTTACTGTTATTAATTGGTATGAGTCTCGATATTTCCGCCTTTATTTTGGCCGGATTCGATGTTTTGGCCTCTCTTCTTCTTTATTTCACCTTCGATCTCTGTTTTTATACTGTGACCTTTTACGATATCTCTAAATCATCTAGGAGACAATCTTCCTTTTTTCCATCATCTGTTTGTTTTTATATTGTGACCTTTTACGATGTCTCTAAATCATGAAGAGGACAATATCACTATTTTGACAACTGTAGATGGGAATTTTACCCCTGTCCAGCACACCTCGCCTTTGTTTGCTTATTTTTAATCAGCAGCTATTCAACATAAAGCAGGCAGCTCGTTTTACAAATTAAGCCGTTGTCGCACCTCATCTCATTCTCCTGTTCTTTTCGAAAGCATTTGGGATGTCTAAATTAGTTTAATGCTATCACTGTAGTGTACCACGTGTATAAATGGCGACTCTCACCAAGGCTTAAAGCTTCCAAGAATAATATCTTTTTTTTATAACTATTTTTTTTAAATATCACAAAGAAATGCGAGTTGGAAGTAAATTTTCACGTTTATAAAACATCAGATTTGTGAGATTTCTGTGAATCCATAATATTTATTAACATTGTGTTATGAAATGGAAGACAACAAAGAAATTATTTATTTTAAGCTTGAAATAATATTAACGATTTTATTTCTGAATGTTTATCAGAATGTTTACAAATTAATTCTTCTTTCCTTTTTGTTAAAGCAATACACGATATTTGTAAATATGATCACACCCGTCTAGAAGAACTTTCTCAATCTCTACTATTATATAAAGGTCAGTTTCTCATAGGTTCCGAAACGTTTGGACCTATCTTTTGCAACTTTCACACGAAGTTAATTCATATGACTGGCAGTGTTCTTAGACAGGTTTCGTACAGACTTCATTCGATAAGTTTCGAAAATCGGAAAAATTCGATCTTAAAATAGTTTTACGAGAGACATGTTTAAGTGGTTTCGGGAGAGTAACCTGTAATAATAACTTTTGTTAAAAAGAAAAAAATGTCGAATCGAATTTTTATTTCTTTGTTTCCTTTGTTTGTTTGTAACTGCAACGTTACATATAGTAATCCCAATACTTAGCTCACATTCTTGGTGTTCTTTTTCTTTCTTTCTTTTACGTATGAGTCACCACTTATCAAGCCCCGGAAGCCATTCGGGGATAAGGGTTATTGCGTGTACAGTAATCAATGGGATAGTATCGTAGTAATCGTTAGTATTGGAGATTTTATAAAGTGTCTTACTTAAAGGAGCGATTCATCAGGAATGTTTTCATGTTGAATTTGAAGGCATCCAAGTTGTAGTCAGGTGGGAAACAGACAGGCGTGCACTTCTAAGAAAGAAGCTTTGCTCATGGGATAGAGATGTGTCTTTATATAATTTTAATGATTGAAAGAAAATCTATGTCCGTAAAGTCCTTCTATTTTTAAGTACCAGCTATATAGATTGATTCCATTTCTGAGTTTCCAGTTGTTAATATTTTTGCTCCATAAAGTAAGCTTTTAATCAACCGTAATGTGTATTTGAAGGCCACTTCACTATCACTGCATCATTGGAAATATATCAAGAATTAAAAAAAAAAACACCAATTGTTTTTTGGGGAAGGGGGATAATTATAAAGTCTCAGGTACAAAGATTAATATGAAAATATTTTTCCATTACTATTACGAATGTTTACCAACTGTATTTTTTATTTTAGATTTTTTCTTCTAATAGACTTGATATTTTTCAACATGGCGTAAATCAAATATATGAAAGGCTATATGTCTTTCTCCATATTATCAAACCCTATCTCCTTTGAAATTAAAAGTCGCAGAGCGGCAGTAGGGTTATCAAATTATTGCATTTTTTACGGACTTTTCTTTTATGGGCAAATGAAATAGTTTTGACGGAATTAAAAACGGGGCAGAATTGAAAAAAATCGTTATACGTTTTTTGCATTCATCTTAGTTTATTTTTACTTTTTAATTTTTAATCAGTTCATATGCGTGTCACAATACACTGGTAACGTCACCAGCTTTGTATTGCAAGAGTTTCGGTATTGAGTCTAGCTGATGCCATCAAAATATTTGTTATTATTTTTGAAATAACGCCTCTATAATATATACGAAATCAAGACGAATTAAAATATCGTACTGAAGCGTATTTTACGATCGGGCAAAGCCGGGCACCGTCCACTAGTCATAAATATAGAACGTTACATAAAGGATATAATGATTTTGTGAAGGTAATGTTTTAAGTTCTATTTATTAGAAAAACCAGTCGGTAAAACCTCACACAGAAGAATACAAGTTAGCTACATTTTGATTTCGTTCATGGTATCAGCATCATTTTGAGTAATGAATTATTTACTATAAATGCAATGGGGTCTATTACTGTAAAATTATAATAATGCTTTGCATTCTAAAGCTGAATGCTTATCATCACAAAATTAATAAAAATCACCATTTTCTACTTATTTTTTCTCTTGTTACGGAAATAGTAGCTTATTTTACGTTAAATTTATATGTAAAAGTTTCCCGCACTGTAAGTTCTTAGATAAATCTGTTTTTTTCTATACACGTTTTATATGATGCCCAATAAATGTTTTTCAGTAGCTTTTACTGATAAAACTGATCTTATATGTTTCTCACTATTTTTCCAACACTTTATAAATACGGCATTGTTGTGAAAATACCGATGCTTGATTTTTGTTTCTGTTTTAAAAAAATGTTTTTTTCATTAATTTGCAATTTTTACTCTATGTTGTTAAATAAAATAAAGTGTTATTACAGCCAAATAACCCAAAAAGGCTGGTCAAAATGCACTAGGGGACCACCCGAAGATTTACTCTTAAGAAGTTGCTTTTTTTTTGCTCACCTGTTTACAAGTGTATTCGGGTCTGCTGCAAAGAAATATCACAGTTTAAATTATTGTTGAAAAGAATAACGTACAATAGTAACACCGTAAAAATCCAATGCTCTCTATTATAGCTTTTGTGCAATGGCCGCCATCTTTGTTTTAACAAGGAGAAAAAGGGTTATGGTATATATAAATATATATATATATATATATATATATATATATATATATATATATATATATATATATATATATATATATATATTTCTAAACAACTGAAAAAGAAAACGATTTCTTCTTTTTTTGGCAAAATTTGCCGTTCTTAACATGGGTGAAGTTGAGTATGTCTATTCTGACAGCCGTTCTTAACATAGGGAGGTTGGAAGTGTCTATTTCGACAGCCGTTCTTAATCTGGGGAGATTGGGAATGTCTATTCCGAAAGCCGTTCTTAACATGGGGAGGGTTGGCGTGTCTATTCCGACTGCCGTTCTTAACATATGAAGGTTGGGGGTGTCTATTCTGTCTGCTACAATAACTGCAAATATCTGCGCATGCGTATCCACTTGACCGTCGTACATGAAATTTAAAAAAAAAATGGCGGCCAGACATAACTAACAATACTAGTAACAACGGGCTAGTGAATGTGTTACTTGTGTAAAAATTCGTGTCAGCAACAAAATAATCTGTGATATTTGTTCGCAGCAGATCCGAATACACCTGTAAACAGTTGAATATAAAAAAATCAACTTATTAATACTAAATCTTCGGGTGGTTACTAAGAAAATATGCTAGATTTTAAAATAAAAGTTACAGCGCGGATTCTTAAAGTTTGTAGAGCTCTCAAGATGAGGAAACATTTTGTACACCATTACCCTTTCGTAAAATAGTGTTAAAAAAATCGCCTTTTACATATAAACGTTAATTAGACAAAATTTCAATTAAAAAAGACATTGACTCTTTGATTAATTTAGATTTCGCATTCTCCATTGCGGCTCGCATGCACAAATATTCGTGAGCTTATAAGTAATCTAGATGCTGTAGAGACTTACCTCTTAGTAAACCCCCCAGATATCTTAGCATTAAGTGAAACAAACCTGCCTTCCTCACTCTCCTCTATTTCTATATGACAGGACTTCTTCCTGCCATAAAGACTTTAATGTTCGCCTATGTTTGAATAAATGATTTCAAATATGACGTAAATGAAAAATCTGTCATGTCACACTACACGCTATACGTACTTAGTTAAAGTAATAATTCAAGTTTTATTCATAAGAAAATCCAAATAGTAATTAGCGGGATCTGCTATTTTAGAGAAGTTTAAGCTGGCGACTTTATCGGCTACTGTCATTAATATCAACTCAATCTGTCTATGGACTTCGATTACCGGTTTCTTGTTCATATATAAAACAAGAATAGCCTTGATAGTGCAAGAGTGCATATGAGCGCATGGGAAACTATCATCGGAAAAGAAGGATGGATGCATTGTGAAAAGCAGGAGTTAGGTTAGAAAAACAAGCATATACACTTTAGGAAATGTACGCGAGAAGAAAAGAAACAATGAGAAAAAGGGACCACGTGGTCGAGAGAAGCAAGAAAATGGGCAAAGAGAATCGCGATCAAGCTGGATGGACGTCTACGAGAGACATGTTTAAGTGGTTTCGGGAGAGTAACCTGTAATAATAACTTTTGTTAAAAAGAAAAAAAATGTCGAATCGAATTTTTATTTCTTTGTATCCTTTGTTTGTTTGTAACTGCAACGTTACATATAGTAATCCCAATACTTAGCTCACATTCTTTGTGTTCTTTTTCTTTCTTTCTTTATTTACGTAGGAGTCACCACTTATCAAGCCCCGGAAGCCATTCGGGGATAAGGGTTATTGCATGTACAGTAATCAATGGGATAGTATCGTAGTAATCTTTAGTATTGGAGATTTGATAAAGTGCTTTACTTAAGGGAGCGATTCATCAGGAATTTGTTTATGTTGAATTTGAAGGCATCCAAGTTGTAGTCAGGTGGGAAACAGGCGGACGGTAGAGAGTTCCACAGGCGTGCAGTTCTAAGAAAGAAGCTTTGCTCATGGAATCTACGTTTTGATTTAGGCACAGATAAAGAGTGGGGAAAATTATTGGCAGTGGTTTCAGTTAGACGGGTGTTTTTCGTGAAGGATTGGCGAGGGGGGACCAGAGATTGGAGCTCGGACGAGCACTTGCTATAGAAATAACGATAAAACAAACGCAACGTCTTTTCTGTGGGAGAGAGGTTGTAGGGAAGAGAAAAGGGCATCCCCCACCAAGCCACGAAGTCTATTTTGTACTCTGTCAAGGCAGGATAGGCTATTTTTAGCAGCTCCTGCCCAGATGTGGCAGCAGTACTCCATCCTTGGACGTACTTGGCTTTTATATAGATAGACAATTGAATCATTAGTCAGATATCTTCTATTTTATTGCTGATTACTAATCAAATGATAGAGATGTGTCTTTATATAATTTTAACGATTAAAAGAAAATCTATGTCCGTAAAATCCTTCTTTTTTTTTAAGTACCAGCTATATAGATTGATTCCATTTCTGAGTTTCCAGTTGTTAATATTTTTGCTCCATAAATTAAGCTTTTCATCAACCATAATGTGTATTTGAAGGTCACCTCACTATCACTGCATCATTGGAAATATATCAAGAATTAAAAAAAAACACCAATTGTTTTTTGGGGAAGGGGGATAATTATAAAGTCTCAGGTACAAAGATTAATATGAAAATATTTTTCTATTACGAATGTTTACCAACTGTATTTTTTATTTTAGATTTTTGCTTCAAATAGACTTGATATTTTTCAACAATATTTTTTTTTCAGACGCTATTGTGATTTGATTCGTAAATATAGAACCCTTATCAATTATCAACATTTATTGTCGTCCTGTCAAATTTTGCAAAAATTTACTAATAAATTAAAAACGAAATATTTTTTGGCGCGAGACATGCCATGTTCTAACAATCTCTCGTTAACTCATTTTTAATTTTTTAAATTTTTACTTCAAAATTCTAAAATCAATCATTAAGAGAAAAAGTAATCACTAAATAAATTTATTAATCAATTTTATTGAAAACTCCGCTATCGTTTATCAAGAATCTTTTTAATTTCATTTTTTGTTGGTTGCTTTTCGAAGGGAGATATAGGTTTTATCCCCCCTCTCTCTCTCTGTAAATTATATTTTAAAAAATATTAAAATTTATTATTTTGTTTTTAAAACCAAATCTCCCTCAGTAATTTCTTTAATTTTCTATTTTTTAGCGATTACTAGACCCCGTAAGATGTGATACCGGACATTATTTCTCGTTCTCCCGTAACACTCGACATGTTTTTTGTTTGTTTTCTGTTTTTTTTCTTTACCAAATAAACGATTCCAAATAAATTAAATAAACAACATAGTCGGCGAGGTAGAAAAATCGATGTTATCCTTTTATAAACAACAGTATATAAGTAAATTCTTTTTATATTAATATAAAAAAATATGCGGTCTCGTTTATGAACATAATAAACGCTTTTATTAAAAAAAAAATTAAACAAGTAAAAATATTTTAAAAAAATATTATGGGGGGGGCTATAGTTTATTTTAAAAAACAATATCTCCTTCAAGAACGATCATAAAATGTGTTTTCAATCGATATTTATTCAATAAGGGACCAGCTTTCCTACCTAGCGAAAGGGGACGAGTTTTCCCGAAACGAGTTTTCCGGAGACGAGTTTTCCCGAGACGAGTTTTCCGAGACGAGTTTTCCCGGGACGAGTTTTCCCGGCACCTCTATAATCATATAACAACTTAAAAAATGAAATTCCTAAACGTATAATTATGTATTTGCGCGTGCTTAAAAAGTAACACGGTTAGTCGACTTACACCTACCCAGTCCCAAGGGATAAGATCGCGTTATGGGGGGGGCAAAATATGAGAATTATTATGTACATTATTTTATTGCAGTTCACATATTGTTCAGCCATTTTTTTTAATAAGTCTGTAAAAAATTAACGAAATTAATCAATTATTTATTTATTTTGGACAAAATTTTAGAAAATCGTTGTTTTCGTTGGTTACGTTATAATATGTAGAAATTAGATATTGTTGCGATTTTCACGTTTTTTGGAGAATTTCTTTAAAATTCACCAGTTTTATGGAGAGTAAAAAAAGAATGAGATTTCTTAAAATCCTTCTTCTTGAGGAAGACTGCAATAATTTCAATGAATAAAATTTATTTTACGAGGTTTTACTGTTATTAATTGGTATGAGTCTCGATATTTCCGCCTTTATTTTGGCCGGATTCGATGTTTTGGCCTCTCTTCTTCTTTATTTCACCTTCAATCTCTGTTTTTATACTGTGACCTTTTACGATATCTCTAAATCATCTAGGGGACAATCTTCCTATTTTGACATCTTCTTTAGATAGGAATTTTACCCCTGTCCAGCACACCACGCCTTTGTTTGCTTATTTTTAATCAGCAGCTATTCAACATAAAGCAGACAGCTCGTTTTACAAATTAAGCCGTTGTCGCACCTCATCCTATTCTCCTGTTCTTTTCGAAAGCATTTGGGATGTCTAAATTAGTTTAATGCTATCACTGTAGTGTACCACGTGTATAAATGGCGACTCTCACCAAGGCTTAAAGCTTCCAAGAATAATATCTTTTTTTTATAACTATTTTTTTTAAATATCACAAAGAAATGCGAGTTGGAAGTAAATTTTCACGTTTATAAAACATCAGATTTGTGAGATTTCTGTGAATCCATAATATTTATTAACATTACGTTATGAAATGGAAGACAACAAAGAAATTATTTATTTTAAGCTTGAAATAATATTAACGATTTTATTTCTGAATGTTTATCAGAATGTTTACAAATTAATTCTTCTTTCCTTTTTGTTAAAGCAATACACGATATTTGTAAATATGATCACACCCGTCTAGAAGAACTTTCTCAATCTCTACTATTATATAAAGGTCAGTTTGTGTGTGTGAGGTCCGTTCTCATAGGTTCCGAAACGTTTGGACCTATCTTTTGCAAATTTCACACGAAGTTAATTCATATGACTGGCAGTGTTCGTAGACAGGTTTCGTACAGACTTCATTCGATAAGTTTCGAAAATCGGAAAAATTCGATCTTAAAATAGTTTTTCACTTTTATAGATAAACTGAAGAATGTTATTGGGGAATATTTTACGTTACACCGATAGAGGAAGATATTAAAATTAGCAAATCATTTCTTTTTTTAAGTGAGAGATTTATAATAAGCTGGAGTATGTCTTAGTGGTAGAGTATTCGAATGATACCTTGTAACAACTCGGGTGTACCTCAATATTTCATTTGGATTTTTTCTTATTAATGAGTTCAATTTACGAGGAAAGAAGTAATACCATTTTAAATCGCCGAAAATTCGTTTGCATTTTTTAAAGTTAACATGATATCGTAAACAGATGCGGATTAAATTTTATGAACGATGTGTACATTAGCATGTTTTTTTTCGGGGAGGGGAACAAGGCAAATACTCATTGTAGTATTTAATAATAAATTGAGGGTTTATTCTATAATAATACATACGTAATCTGCATGAATTAAAATATCATTTTTAAGCGTATGGTACAACAGAGCAATACTGGGCTGCCAGCTAGAAAATATATATTAAAAACACGTTTTAAACATCAGGGGTCTACGTTCCAACCTTCCAGATGTTGAAACCAAATTACAGGAGACGAAGCCGAACATATTATTTCTAAGTGAAACTGGAATAGGGCGTACCACTTCCCTAGATGAGTTCATAATTAACGGATACTCTAACTTAACAGCTAAATCTGACCCCCAAGATCGCCATGGGCATGGAATATGTGCCTACATTAAGGATGGCTTCCCGTGTGGCAGGGATATCTCTAGAGAAGATCCTAATTTACCCTATATGTGCTTCAGGGTTGTACTTGCTAACACCACTGCATTTATATTTGCCCTCTTCCGGCCCCACAACAGCGGAGTTACTATCATTAAGAGCATATCTGAGAAAATAGACCACAAACTGTCTGCACATACCTCGGCTAACATCCACATCTGTGGTGACGTCAACATCCATAACGTGGAATGGCTGACCCATTCAAATAAGACAGACGATGAGGGGAGTTTTTGTCATGATTTTACCATTGCTTATGACCTCACTCAGATTGTTCGCGAACCCACCCGTGTGCCCGATACACCCGGTCAATATGCAAGCCTCCTTGACCTTTTTCTCTCAACTTCTCCTGAGCTATGTTCATATTCCGTTCATTCTCCTCTAGGATCCTCCGACCACTCCGTCGTATCAGTTAAGATATAAACGAAATGTAAGAAGTCCCCAGACGTACCCCTTCACCGTACTGTATACCGATACCCTGTGGCTGACTGGGATGGCTTCCGTACATTCATATCTGATTTACCTCTGGACTCTATGTTTAAAAAGGAAGTATCCTCTATAGTGTCAGATCTGACCGAATGGTTACTTGTAGGTATAGGCTAATTCATACCATCTAAAAAATTCCAACAAAAACCTAATAGCCAGACATGGTTCTCCCCAGAATGTGCTGCTGCTATCGAGTACAGAAATCACCTTTTCCATAGCAACTAACGTAATAGATGCACTGAGACTAAAGCTGCTTTCAGGACTGCCAGCAACCACTGTAAAAGAGTAATAAAAAATGCAAGAGTGCTATATGCCCAGTCTGTTAAATCCAAGGTAACTGATCAGTGGCTTGGTTCCCACCAGTTTTGGCAAATAGCAAATAAGATCCTGAACAGAAGTGTGCGGTCTATCCCAACCATTATCAATGGACCAGAGGTCATCTCATCAGCGTCAGACTAGGCCAAACTATTTGCAAAGAACTTTGCAGCTAATTCTACCCGATGCGACGAAAGCCATCAACTCCCCATATTTCCTCCTATAACACAGAACAAGCTAGGTAACATACAACTATTCGTGCATGAGATCGCCAGGCTAATAAAGAACCTTGATTCCAGTAAAGCAACTGGCCCTGATGGCATCCCAATTATAGTATTAAAAAAGCTTCAACCAGAATTTGCTCCCACACTTACGAAACTATTAAAGCGCTGCCTTAAGTAGAAATGCTTTCCGACTCCCTGGAAGACCTCATCAGTTTGCCCTGTATTTAAGAATTCATGTGATAAGTCATCTCCCTCTCAGTACAAACCAATAAGTCTCCTGTGTGTTATGAGTAACTTGCTGGAATCGATATTAAATAGAGAACTAGTCAACCACCTCAGCAGAAATAACCTTCTTAGTGACACACAATATGGTTTCCGCTCTGCAAGATCTACCGCAGATGTGCTGACGGTTATATCCCACAGGATTAGTGAATCTCTTGACAAAGGTTTCCTTTCTAGGGCAATTGCTCTTGACATTTCAAAGGCCTTCGACAAGGTATGGCACAAGGGTCTACTTCACAAGATTTCCAGCTTCGGTATAACTGGAAATGTTTTCTCAATCATTAAATCATTTCTCTCCGATAGACTCATATGAGTAGTGGTAGATGGACAAAAATCGGAGGCCTGCAATATAAATGCTGGAGTCCCTCAGGGGCCAATCCTGGGCCCAACTCTCTTCCTTATCTACATCAATGACCTCCCTACACACATACTAAAATCTTTCGTTAACATCTATGCTGATGACACGACCATCTACGGCCACACATCAAAGGCTGTAAATGACGAAGTTCTCTCTGATTCTCTCTCCTCTGATCTCGAGCGCGTGGTTCAGTGGGGGAAGATGTGATGGTTACCTTTAATGCATCCAAAACCAAACTCCTATCCTTACATCATCAACGCTCTGATCCCCATCTGGCATCAATTGTGATTGATGACTCTGGTCTGGGAGAGGCCCCGTGTTTTGACAAGTTTCTGGGTTTGACCTTTACTCCGATCAAAAATTGAACACGTACATCAAGTCTGTTGCCAAGGTCGCTGGAAAGATGGTTGGATCCTTCTACCTCGTCAGAAGATATCTCACTACTGATGCAATTCTCTATCTATATAAAAGCCAAGTACGTCCAAGGATGGAATACTGTTGCCATATCTGGTCAGGAGCTGCTAAAAATAGCCTATCCTGCCTTGATAGAGTACAAAATAGACTTCGTGGCTTAGTGGGGATACTCTTTTCTCTACCCTGCAACCTCTCTCCCACAGAAGAGACGTTGCGAGCCTCTCCTTGTTTTATCGTTATTTCCATGGCAGGTGCTCGTCTGAACTCCAATCTCTGGTCCCCCCTCGCCGATTTTTCACGAAAAACACCCGTCTAGCTGAATCTACTGTGATAAATTTCCCCCACTCTATATCTGTGCCTAAATCAAAACGCGGATTCCATGAACAAAGCTTCTTTATTAGAACTGCACGCCTGTGAAACTCTGTTCCGTCTGCCTGCTTCCTACCGGACTAATACTTGGATGTCTTCAAGTCCAACGTTAATAAATTCCTAATGAACCGCCCCCTTAAGTAAACACATAATCAAATCTCAACACTAACGTAATGTACTTGCAATAACCCTTATCCCTGAGTGGCTTCCGGGCCTTGATAAGTGGTGATCACTATGTAAAAAAAAGGGGGTAGAATTTGCCGTAAAGTTTTTGGCAAATAATTTGGCCTTGTCGGATGCTGTCGAGATGACCTCTGGTCCATTGATAATTTTTTGGATTGAGCGCACGTTTCTGTTCAAGATCCTATTTGCTATTTGCCAGAACTGGTGGGAACCAAGCCGCTGCTCAGCTACTTTGGATTTAACGGATTGCTTACATAGTTCTCTTGCATTTTTTATTACTCTTTTACAATGGTTACTGGCGGTTCTGAAAGCAGCTTTAGTTTCAGTGCATCTATTACGTTGATAGCCATGGAAAAAGTTATTTCTGTGTGCGATGGCAGCAGCACATTCGGGGGAGAACCATAGCTTGCTGTTAGGTTTTTGTTGGAATTTTTTGGATGGTATGAATTGGCCTATGCCTACAAGTAACCATTCAGTCAGATCTGATACTATAGAGGACACATCCTTTTTAAACATGGAATGGAGAGGGAGATCAGATATGAATGTACGGAAGCTATCCCAGTCCGCCATAGAGTATCGGTATACATTAATTCTCCCACTCTTTATCTGTGCCTAAACCTAAACGTAGATTCCATGAGCAAAGATTTTTTCTTAGAACTGCACGCCTGTGAAATTGTCTTCCGTGTTCCTACTTTCCAGCTGACTAAATATGGTTGTCTTCAAGTCCAACGTAAATAAGTTTTTGATGAGCCGTTCCATATAAGTTAACAAATTTATCGAATTTCCATTACTAACGATTACTATATTGTCGACTTGTCTACTGTACACTCTTTAATCCTTATCCTCAAGTGGCATCGGGCCTAGATAAGTGGTTATGCATAAAAGTTGATAAATGTGGCAATTGGAATTTAAATTCTTATTAAAACAAGACGTAATACTATTTATTCTACTTCAAAACTTCATAAACTACAGGATATGTGTTAAGTCATTCTATTTGCTTAATTAAAAAGGCCATTTTCCTCTATAATATCTATAAAGATAATACAAGAGTTAAATGGCGACATTTCCCTCTAATTTTCATGTGTTTGTAGTGTGCACGAACATGTAAATTATACAGCAATGCTCTCTATATAAAGAGGACCATTCTCCATCTAAACTTTACCTTTACTCCTGATCTGAAATGGAACAGGTACACCAAGTCTGTTGCCAAGGTCGCTGGAAAGATGGTGGGATCCTTCTACGGCTCAAGAAGATATCTTACTACTGATGCAATTCTCTATCTATATAAAAGCCAAGTACGTCCAAGGATGGAATACTGTTGCCATATCTGGTCAGGAGCTGCTAAAAACAGCCTATCCTGCCTTGACAGAGTACAAAATAGACTTCGTGGCTTAGTGGCGGATGCTCTTTTCTCTACCCTGCAACCTCTTTCCCACAGAAGAGACGTTGCGCGCCTATCCTTGTTTTATCGTTATTTCCATGGCAGGTGCTTGTCTGAACTCCAATCTCTGGTCCCCCCTCGCCAATCTTTCACGAAAAGCACCCGTCTGGCTGAATCCACTGTGGAAAGTTTCCCCCACTCTATATCTGTGCTAAAATCAAAACGTAGATTCCATAAACAAAGCTTCTTTCTTGCAACTGCACGTCTGTGGAACTCTGTTTCGTCTGCCTGCTTCCAACCGGACTACAACTTTGATTTCTTCAAGTCCAACGTAAACAAATTCCTAATGAACCGCCCCCTTAAGTAAACACATCATCAAATCTCAACACTAACGTAATGTACTTGCAATAACCCTTATCCCTGAGTGGCTTTCGAGCCTTGATAAGTGGTGATCACTGTGTAAAAAAATGCAAATCGAGGTGTTTCATAATAATAATAATAATAATAATAGAAATGAATAGGGAGTGTGTGTAAGATTAAGGGAAATACATATCTAAAAATAGAATATTTTGTTTAGTTAATTACAAATTACGGTTTATTAGAAGCATTAAAACATTTATGTTCGATTATAAATAAAGAAATTTTAGCAAACATATTTTTCTAATTGAAGTTTAAATGAACAAATGCATTAATGTAAAGAAAGGTAACCGAGTACAAAATTGCGTTGGCTTGAGCGTTCTACATATTTGATAGATTAACGTTTAATCCGTTTACTTTAGAATTCCATGCTCGTTTCCTCGCGATTACCTACAAGTGCTGCGTATGACCTCCTAGTAATCACTGGCTAGGTACAGATTTCCACAACTTCGTCTTCATGTCACTTATAAAAGAATATAACGACGATCTCTTTTACTAGTTTGTTTATGTCGAAAACCCTCGGCTGCAACACATATACAATAGGTGCGTCCACTTGTTGATGTTTGAACATTTATTATTTGTTACATTTATAAATGACCTCTCTGATGACATCTTGACCTAAATAAGTATATTTGCTGATGATGCTCTATGATATACATGAATGAGAAACGAGTGTTGTTGGTTGGTTGGTTTTGTTTTACGGCATATCAACCCTTTTCAGATTATTTAATGCCGAATCTAGTTATTTTGAAGAAAATCTTTTAAATAGAATATATATTTTTTCAGGTCATTTTCTATTAAACACATAGTTGGGAATATAACATTTACTACATGGTCGAAGTGGACCTGGGCGCAATGGCAATTAAAGGGTGGCTCACCCTCCCCAAAGCCCGCAAGCTGGGGCCTCACCATCGAATATTATTTAAGGTCATATCCAGGAACAAAAACGAATTTACACATATTATGTTAGATGGAAACAAGTTCACGTGTGAGAAATATATATTCGCATCGGTAAAGTCGACATCAAAATTGGTCCAATACATTTTAATAATTAACACTGAATTACAGAGATGATGAGAAAGGCACATTGCACTAATATATACAGATTTTTAAGTTGAGAACGACATTATATAAGCAGATTTGTCTCAGAATAATAATTTTCAAAAGTTTTTTTTTTTTTAATGTTTAAAGATTTGGAGAGATAGAAAGTTAATTCATGTTTACGTTTACTTTTGTTCGGGCGAATTTAATTGAATCAGATCCGATGAAATCAGGTTTTCACAAATACCACTTAGTTTACTTTATTAAAGTTCTAATTAGAAAACTGTGATAAATTACGTAACCTTTTTCTACATTACACACGCGGGCATATATATATATATATATATATATATATATTTATATATATACATATATATATATACATATATATATATATGTATATATATATACATATATATATATATATATATATATATATATATATATATATATATATATATATATATATACAAAGGCCACCATTCGTTTATGTATGGAGTATTGTCACATTTGGGCTGGTGAATCTGCTACTAGCTTCTCGCTCCTGGACAGGGTTAAAAAACTATCACCAACCTGATAGGTCCTTAACTGTCATCTAAGCTTCAGCCTCTGTCACAGGGACGAAATGTTGCATTCCTCTGCCTGTTTTACAAGTATTTTAATGATGGGTTCTCTGGCGAAACCTACGAAAATATTTGCTCTGGCAAATATTTTCGTAGGTTTCCACGAAAAGAGTCTTTTATTTGGCTTTCAAAAACAGATATTTATTTTCACTATGTTGACGACACATTTTGTCCGTTCAACAATGAAACAGAAGCAGATACCTTTTTTGCATCCCTTAATAATATTCACCCAGTTCTAAAAATTACTATAGAAAAGGAAAGTAATTCTTCCCTTCCTTTTCTAGATGTACTGGTTTGTAAAAAACCTTCCGTGTTTTTGACTTTCATCTACTGTAAACCTACATTCACTGGTCTTTACACACGTTGGGACTCTTTTTGCCCCATCAAACAAAAATATAATCTTATCAACACCCTTATCCATAGAGCTTGTATAATATGTTTAGAGAACAAATTAAATGATGAAGTCAAATTTATTACCAAGACTCTTTGCAATAAAGATTTTCGATTGCAAATCGTGGAATCTACAATTAGAAATTTTATTTCTAATTTTAATAAAATTAAACAGGCATCTGTTTACAAATGCCCTATCCACCTACTCCTACCTTGGCTAGGTAATATTAGTGAAATATTTGCCAAGCAAATTTCTTCTGTCGTATAACAATGTTACTGTGCATCAAATACCCGTGTTGTTTTTTCTTGTAAACTCATTTTTTCTTCAATTTGTAAAGATGTTTTTCTCGCCCCCACACACACACCATAACAATTCTATTATTTATTTATTTAAATGTAGCTGCGGTGTGCGCTACATCGGGCGAACGTCTCAAAGATTCTATAATAGGGTAAAATAATATGGTCCATCCAAAATTCGAAATGGAAACTACCTACCTTCGGACGTTTTGAACAATACCCATGGCTTATCTATAGGAGAGCACCTTAAAAATAATCGTATTTGCGCTTCGAATTTTAGTGCAGATATTTTTTTCCCATCCTTAGCAAGTCGCACTTTCTTTACCATCTCGAAATTCTAGAAAATATATATTAAGACTCTGACATCTTCTCTTTGACAATAAATGGAGAATCTCTTAAGGCTTAATCTAGTTTCTATTTAATAATTACTCCCCCCTTTTTAGATACATATGTTCCCCTCTACTTTTCAATTTCTGATTCATTGCCCCACCTTTTCTTTTGCAAATTGAATTAAGCTCGATTTTTGCTATATTGAGCGAGCTTCGAAACTGGTCAGTTGACGCATTCATTTTTATTTTGTAATTTCACAATCTAAAATAAAAAATGTTTTCGAACAAGTTTAAATTTGGTCTTTACATAACCATAATATATACATATATATATATATATATATATATATATATATATTTATATATATATATGTTCCAAGTTAAACTTAGATGAGGAATTGGAAACAATTACGGATACTTTATCCAAAAACGGGTACCCACTAGATGTGATCAGGTCAGTTATTCAAAAAGAAATTGGCTGAATTCTCTCGAATTAAAGAGAATATAGTGGCCAAATGCTCAATTTATGTTCGTTTGCCTTGGTTGGGTACAGTAAGTGAGAAATTTGCCAAACAAATAAGTTTAGCAGTTCATGGATGTTATTTTGCTGCCAATGTGCGTGTTGTGTTCTCTACGAAAACTTTATTACCATCTTCTCGAAAAGGCGTTCTACCCCCCCCACCACCACCACAATAGTAACGTTATTAACAATTTTGAACATGATTGCGGTGCCAGCTACTTGGGTCGAACGACATTAAGATTAGATGAAAGAATCCAACAACATGTACCCAGTAAAATTAGGAATGGACCCTACCGGGAAACGGACGTTGTTACTAACACATACGGGCCCTCAATTACTGATCATTTAAAAACCCGTCTTTTGCACCGAACTTTTGCACAGACTCTTTTTCTATTCTTAGTCGTGCTCATTCACTATATCACCTTAAGATCTTATATATATATATATATATATATATATACATATATATACATATATATATATATATATATATATATATATAATTGCATCAATACATATAGACACTAGGTTTTCAATCTTTCGGGAATCATTACTGCAGGGAGTTATTATTATGGCCGGTCTGGAGATTCGAACCCTGCCGCGAAGCCATCTTTGATTCCATTAGCCAAGATGGAGCAAATAGCTGGCCAACGTAAACCCCGAGAAACATTAAGACGGACGAGAATGATCTTATGATTATAACATCATCATCTGGGCACATAAGCTTAAGTTATTGACTTCATTTCAACTTAATGTGTCCAACACTAAAAACCGATTCCTAAAGAGGCTGCCATAATTATTATTACTATTAGGTTGACAAGAATTGTTAATTTTGATTTCACATGAAGCATTTTCAAATAAGTTATCGTAATAATACCCTTATGTTGCATATTATTTCAAATGCCGTTTTTCGCTGTTTCTAATTATTTTTATTACAATCATTTTAAAGTAATTATGTATTCTTTTCGGACTTTTGAATACAAGATCGGAAAAAAACAATTTGCACAATTTTCTTATTACAATCCAAGCTAGCTCGAAAAGCCGCTGAAAAAGTTCGCGATATCAACTAAGCCTTTGGCCCAGAAACCACTAACGAAGGCACATCACAATGGTGGTTTCAGAAATTTCGAGGCAGCGACGAGAGGCTTGAAGATGATTTGGGTAGTGGTTGGCCGTCGAATGTTAACAACGTTCACTTATGAGCCGTAGTCGAAGCCAAACCACGCGCAACTGTTTGAGAACTTGTTTCTTAATTAGATATATACGACGATTCTCAACATCTTACGAGAGATTATAAAGACCAAAACCTTGATAGATTGGTGCCACACGAATTGAACGACAACTAAAAGAAACATCGTTATGGCGTGTCATTTGCCTTTGTTTTACGCAACAAGAACAACCCGTTTCCCCACCGGGTTGTGACTTGTGATGAAAAGTGTGTTCTTTACGAAGACCAGCGATGCGCAGCTCAGTGGTTAGACGACTACGAATCTCCATGACACTTCCCGAAGCCAGCTTTGCACCAAATTATGATAATGCTGACTGTTTTGTGATATGCGACTGGCCTCACCCATTACAGTATTTTGAATGCAGGCGATACCATTATGGCGGAGAGTACTTCTCCACACAAACATATGGATGAAATACAGCTGAAACGCGACAACGACACCCAGTATTCGTCAAAAGAAATGGTCCAATTCAACTCCACGAAAATGCCCAACCGTATGTTGCTAAACCAACCCTGCAGACGTTAAACCAATTAGACTACGGATCACTCCCACATCCGGCATATACACAAGACCTCTCATTAACTGGCTAGCATTTCCAAGTATCTCGAAAATTTCTACGTGAGAAGTATTTCCAAAACATTGATACGCCTGTTTTGCATTTGTAAAACTGTTTTGATATTTGCAGTGCCTATTTCGATCAATAAATCGTTGTTTACGCCGAGATGTGTTCACCTGAATTTAAACGTAAAAATTAGCTATAATTGTTGGTCAACCTAATATATATGTATATATAAATTTAGGATTTTACCGTCATTGGATACTTTACCTTTCACCAGACTATCCATTAACGTGAAATCACCTTTTTCATCACCCTATTCCCAATTCTTCACTTTTTTGTTGTCAAGTAGGACCTTTGTCTTACTGTCAGTTTCATCAAATACTTTTGCATGCAAAAACCGATCCTGCATTTTGCTCATTCCTACCCTCTGATGAGAAGGAAAATATTTCTTCGAAACTCCGCGAATTAAGGACTATCCACTTATTTAGTGTTTCCTCTTCAAATTAATGTTTTTAACTCTTTTTCAAAGTGTTTTCAACGTGATTTTGTAACTACTTGCTCTTATATATATATATATATATATATATATATATATATATACATATATATTGACTTAATTTTATTAATTTATATATATATATATATATATATATATATATATAATATAAAGCTGAACGTCTGTGTATGTGTATGTGTGGGTGTGTGTGTATCTGTGTGTCTGGTCACGAAGAGGCTCTTATATGGTTGAATATTTTAAAAAGACTGATTACATATAGTAATAGAAGATACATTGAGGATCAGGAATGGGTGTGTTTGATCTGGCAGAACGGTGGTTAATAAAAATTGTGGGGTCGTCGTTCGCGCGTGGCCCCAAAGAATGAAAATAAAAAATGAAAAAAAAATGTTGACAAGGGTTTTTGATATATATGTACATAAGAATACTTTGATAAGAATGTTTTAACTTAAATTAGGAGGGTATAATAAAATTGTGGGGTCTGCGTTCGCGCCTGTATTCCATGGAAATATGGCACAAACTTTAACAAAGATTTTTGATATCTATTTGCGTAAGTATACTTTGATTATTTTGTTTCAGTTTGAAGAAATATGGTATAATAAAATTATTGGGGGTTCGTTCGCTCCTGATCTCCATAGGATGTAAATATGTCACAAAGTTTAACAAAGATTTTAAAAGAGGTGAGGGTCCACAATAACACCTTAACTTTAATCTTAATTCACGTTAGCTTTTATTTATTTTTTTGTTGAATCCTATTGTGTCGAATAAATTCACCTGATAAAGTCACGTTCTTATTAAAGTGAAAGTCAAAAAAATGGAAACTTTAGACAATTCTCGACACAAATTTTGCATAACTCTGTTTTCTTCCTTCTCCACTTGCACGTTTCACTCTTTCGAAAATAGATAGATAGATAAATAATTAAAAATAAGAACGTTATTTGTTATCGCGTCAAAAGAAGGAAAATATCCTGCTCAAGTGATTACGTGTCTTTTTAAAACATTTACATAACCTTTTATTTTTATTTATATATCTGGTTAAGCTTTTTTGTCAGTGTACTAGAAGGAATTCAGTTGATTACAACTCGCTCTGCGTGTTCTTTACATTACAATAGTACAACCCTGAATCCGATGGCGCAATACTTCACCGATCAATACTGTAAAACTGGAACGAATCTGTTTTGCTTGAAAAGGGCGCAAGTTTCTTCTTATTCATATTTATATCGATTCTTTGCTTTAAAAAACTAAAATAATTACGTGTTTTCTTTTTTAATATCCCATTTTACTGTTTCGGATTATTTTACTAAAGTAAGTAAAGCCTCATTATTTTTGAAAACTGTTTTTGTTTCTTTGTTTTTCGATATTTCGTCGATATTATTTAGTAAAACTGTTTAGCAGAAAAGCCAACAAACGGCAAAAATAAATATACAAGAAATAAATGTTACCATAGTCAATAAAAGTTCAGTTCATGTTTTTTCTTTACATAGTTTCTAATGCTCTTTACTTGAAATAATTTCAGCGAACCGAAATTAAAAGGAAATTTGAGGCGATAACTACTTAAATGAATTTTTATATAAACTACACATGCCATAATCGAATATTCCTCAAGCACAAAATAACGGAAAACATTAAAATATGTTTATAAATATTCCTTACGTTGACGGAACTCGTTTAAATTGTTAACACAGAATGCTCAGGTTCCCCTCCTTCAAATTGAAAACGGGCTCTCCATTTAAAAGTAGCTGCCATTTTGATTTTTTAAACCGTTTCGTGAATTAAAAAAAAAGTTTTTTTTACAAACTATGTAAAAATACAAACCAATGAACTTTTCTACCATAACAGTAACTTTTATTGACTATGGTAACATCTACTTCTTGTATATTTATATCATTATATATACAACATTTTCCCTTTGTAAGAAAACATAATTTTGTTGGTCACTGTTGGCTACGAATGGAAACAAAGTTGATATAAAAATATATTTTCGCGAAAATTATCTTTACTTTCATCATTTTGCTTAGGGTAAAATTTTTGAGTATCAAAACCTATTTCTTTATAACCCCCTCTTTTTCATAACCTATCATACTTTCAGCAATCACAGTCCATTTTCTGTAGGCTGTTTTTGAACCTAGTCAAGGATGGGTACTTCTGCTAGTATATATATATATATATATATATATATATATATATATAAGTATATATATATATATATACATATAGAATAATGAAATAAAAAAAGATGTAGTTAATACATGACATGAGCAAGTGTAATTTTCAATGTAATATAAACACCAGTATATATATATATATATATATATATATATATATATATATATATATATAGAGAGAGAGAGAGAGAGAGAGAGATTTTCATCCCAACCAAATAAAATAGCTCAATACACACTAGAGTGTAGAGGTTATTATAAGGGACAGAAAGATAAAACTCTAAGTTGAAATTTACAATCAAATTCAGTTGAACAATATTAAATTTACAAACAAATTCAGTTGAACAATATTAAATATTAATTAAATTACAATTCACAGTTTTAGTTTTCTCTCTCTCTCTCTCTCTCTCTCTATATATATATATATATATATATATCGGGTGCTTATTCTGTCTTCTTCTTTCCACTTTCTCTCTCTCTCTCTCTCTCTCTCTCTCTCTCTTTCTTCTATGAGAAAGAAACTCTGATGTAAGAATTTGCGGTCCAATGTGTCCTCTTACCATGCCAGTCATCTTTACCAACAGAGGCAACGAGTAGTACCAAAAGAGTTGGTGATTCTTCACAAAGCCTTCATTGCTATAAACAAATAATTCAATGGATTTTTTCTTTGGATTTGTCCTCCTTTCTCTTTCTCTTTCACCTTCTGACATCTGTTTAATTTATGACCCTCTGTCCTATGTTGTTTAAGTCCTCACCATTGCTCTAATTAGACAGGTGTTTTAAAGGAAACGTCTCTACTGTTGGTCACTTCACGAATACCATTGCATTTATTTGCTGTCATTCAGGCGGAAAACTCCGTCGCCAAGGCGTCTAATTGAGGCCCGTTATATTTCTAAGTAGTTTACAATCCGAATCAATTGTTTAACAAACAAGGTCGTGGCGGTTAACCTCCGCGCCTTAAACATTTTTTGAACAATGATTTTGTTTCTTAAATATTGTGAAAAACACATACAAAACACACACATGATGAATAGAAAAGATTATATATATATATATATATATATGTGTGTGTGTGTGTGTGTGTGTGTGTGTGTGTGTGTGTGTGTGGATGATTATTATTATACAAGCAAACACCCCGGCATTGCCCTGTCGTAAAAGAAGCTTTAACATGGTATTTGGATTAATGAAAATTTCGTATTTATTATTGTATTACTTGGACT
>NC_136492.1:141124518-141182018 GCF_053919585.1 Euprymna scolopes | reverse complement strand
TCTGAATTAAAAAAGTAAAAGTAGAATATTCATTACCGCCTACATCACAGAACACAAACTTGTTTTCTATTCGCACCAATTTAAGATCAAACGATGCATCATCTATAATAGAATATTTTCTTGTACTTAGAAAAGCATTAGTTTAATGTATTGCTAAGTGTCAACGATGTCTATAAGTTTTACAAATACTGTTCATTGCGCTGTCTAATCTTGTAAAACAAAAATGATATTTTCGAAAATTTTTAATATAAAAAAATCGTATATAAAGAAAAATGTGCACGAAAAATCTTTAGACAAGTAAAACCAATCTCTAATTTTAGTGTGTCCAAAATATTATGAACAACAAATTATAAAATATTTAGACCATGATTTCAGCTCCGCAGTAATACATTAGTGAAATTCTTGGAAGATAATAACTTTCAAAATGTTTAATGTTACTTTCAAGTAATACAGTGTCAGAGTTTATACGCACACAACTAATATATTGTATATATATATAAATATATATATGTACATATATATAAATATATATATACATATATATGCATATATATATACATATATATACACACATATATATATATATGTGTGTGTGTGTGTGTGATAAATGTTGTATAAATTAATTTTCTAGAAGTAAATCCAATGAAAACCGTGTGGTTATTAAAGAGTGTTCAATGGAGGACAGAGCTGGTATATAGTCTGTATATTATACAAATATTATTTGTTGCATATGTGCATACATATTTCAGTGGACTCCCAATTCAAGGAAACCACTTCATCAGACAAAAAAAAAGAAAAGGTTTTGGTCTGATGAAATGGTAACTTTGACTAAAGATTCTACTGAAACATATGCCCACCTATAATCAATTAAGTTGTGTACAAGAAACAGACTATATATATATATATATATATGGGGGGTCGGTCTGTGGGTGTGTGTGTGTGGCTCTGTGTGTGTGTTCTATGGAGTCTCCTGTTTTATCAAAGAGCCTACTCTGAATTTTGTGCCCTAATAAACGTTTCAACACAACTTGTAAGAGCATGCTTAATAACGTGTCAGTTTTGTTCAAATTCGAACTTTTTCTACTTTAATCTAATTTTTTGATTATCAATCAAATATTATCAATAAATATTAGAGGACATTGGATACAAAACCTGTATAAGAACATTAATTTACAGATAAATATAATTATCTGAAATTTCAAAGAAATCGGCCAACCGTTTTGTGCCTATAGGGAAGAAAATCACACACACAAAGTGGCTTATATATATATATATATATATATATATATATATATATATATATATATATATATATATTATGAAAATAATGGAAATAGTATTCCTACAAAATAGAGAAAAAAGAAAGGGAAAACCTGTATTATGTTTTCATCAACGTTTCGTCTTTATTTCAAGAGGAATCTCAAAATAAAGACGAAACGTTAATGAACACATAATACGGTTTGTTCCTTTTTATTCCCTCTCTCTCTCTCTCTTTCTCTCTCTCTCTCTCTCTCTCTCTCTCTCTCTCTCTCTATATATATATATATATATATATATATATATATATATATATATATATATATATATATACTGGAGGATCTTTGTGCGTGTTTTTTTTTTTATTTTAACCATTCGGAGTCAAGATACAGCAGTATTCCTAAAATATGCTGACTAAACTTAAAACAAATTTTCGAAGAGAACTCATCAAGGAATATGCGCCTTACTTACTACAAAAATGCTAGTTTTTTTTTGGGGGGGGCATTAAACTCCTCCCCCCCCCATTTTTTGTTTGATGAGGAGATTATAATCGAAGATAAAACGTTTGTCAAATTATTGTCAATAATTTTTGCCAATTTTAATAAAATGAAATTCGTTTCCGAAATGATCGTACACTCAAGTTGATTTTATTCGTTTTTCCTTTGGAAACTGATTCATAATTTACAATTATTAATATTTTACTCAATATTAATATAGCTCTCGGATACATATACCTATTGAGCTTATATATCTACAGTATTATGGGCACTGTTATCTTAAAAGTATTAATACATGTATTAATACATTAAAACAAACTCTGCTCTTTAGACAGCAGTTTTAATTCCCGCTATATATATATATATATATATATATATATATATATATATATATATATATATATATATTTATATATACATATACATGTGTAAGTCTGCCTGTGTGTACCCAATAGTTCCTTTATGGTTTGCTATTACATATATAAATATATATATATATACATATGTATATATATATTTATTTTTATATACATATATACATATATATATGTAATATATGTATATATATGTATGTATATATATGTATGTATATATATGTATATATATATATATATATATATATATATATATATATATATATATATATATATATAAAGCTCAACGTTTGTGTGAGTCTGCCTGTCTGTACCCAATAATTTCTTATATGGTTTGCTATTACAAATTACTAATACTAATCACATGCAATAGTCAGCATATCTATAAGAATGATGAATATGATGAAGCAATCCGTCATTACGGGTGACTTGACCTGGTGAAGAAAGCCTACGGTCACACAGTTCATGGGTATAAACTCGGGCAAAATAGCCAAGTATGTGGGCGGAAATGTTTATTAAATAAAACGACCATCCTTGACCCAGATATATTGAATGCCCAACAACCCCTACGACGCCAAACAGTGAAGCTGGAACGTAACAGCTCAATTAGAATAGGAAAATAATATGGACGGCCGCGTTCCTTACATGATAACATCACGATGACCTTTTGCTTTATTTTGAGAGGATTGATTTGACGTTGACAACTCAATTGCTTGATCTGTTTGCACCGACATTTTTTTATGTGTGTGGGTGTGTAATGCTAAAAGTCTATGTATACATCAATAATAGTGATTTAAAGGTTATGAGGATCCTTTGAAGCATTAAAACGATGTTATATTTTGTATTTAATATTTTATTTCTTTTATATTTCGAGCGGTCCTCTGCTCTTGGTCACAAAAACGTATCGAAATAAAAATGAAAAACGTTAATAAAAAAATGGAAATTTGTAGAATGCACAGAGTTCATTCCTTGCAACAACGTTTAAAAAAAGTTCACGTGAATTAATTTTAGCCGTTTGTGGAAGAAGAATCCTGTATTTTTTATTCTTTAAACAAAAAATTGCAACCTATTAGTGTTTAATTCAAACAGCGAAAAAAATAGACACAACTGACTTCAGTATGTATAATGAAGGATTGAAAGAATATATATAAAACTAAATATTATACACAAGAAGAAACATCGTTTTCATGTTTCGAAAACCCTCATATCCTGTAAATTACTACTACATATATATGTATATATATATATATATATATATATATATATTGCTAATTTTATATGTCATGTTTTATTGCAGTGACAATGATATCAAATCCCAGTATCTCGATTTAAAAGTTATTAAAATAAATCAATCAGCTATGTGTATGTGAGCGACTCCATAAAGGTCAACTAAGGTAAACTTATTATTTTTATGGTTTCTGATTATATTATTGATTACATTCAACTATTACGCTAATTTTTTTTTCATGCGTATTTTTCGGATTAAAATGCTCTAGTACACACACATGACTTTATCTATATGCAGATAAGATCATTATATATATATATATATATATATATATATATATATATATATATATATATATATATTGCGCACTGTAAAAGTGGTGGCGGATGTCTATTAAAATAGACATTCCGACGAGTTATTTCAGACTTCTGTGGTCGAGTGGGAGAACTGCCGACTGTCAACACGACGGTTCTAGGTCTAATCCTTGGCTTCGGAGAGATGTTAGTCTAGCGGCACTGATGAGTTGTGATACAACGAAACAGGACTGTATGTCGATGAGTATAATATATATATATATATATATATATATATATATATATATATATATATATATATATATATATAACAGACACGACAGGACAACAAATGAGCACATATCTAAAGAAATGAAGGACGGCTTCCAATTTGTAGTGGAATGGGGACAAAAATGGATAGTCACATTCAATGCTGCTAAGTTGAAACTTGTTTCCTTCAATAACTACAAGAAGCCTTCTCTACCACCAATAACAATGGCCAAATACTCTTTATCTCAAAGTACACGTACTAAACTCCTCGGCCTAACATTCACATGAAACATGAGTTGGAAAATAACATTAAGAGCATTGCTAGGACTGCTGCGAAAAAGGTAGTTTCTCTCTACCATGCTAGAAAGCTTCCAACGCCCGAAAGTATCCTGTACCTCGATAAGGCCACCATTCACGCATATATGGAGTATTGTTGTCATACGTAAGGAACGTGAGAGACGGTTCCCTTTATTTGCTGGAGGTTACCATAGCAACTTTTTTCACATTGACGTTTTATTTCCAATTTTCAATGATTTTTACTTGGTAGGAAAACTGGTCCCTTATTGAATAAATATCGACTGAAAACACATTTTATTACGGTTCTCGAAGGAGATATTGTTTTTTTACAGACTATGCACCCCCGTAATTTTAAAAAATTATTTTGACTCTTGCTTTAAAAAAATAAACTTGATCACGGAGTCAAGACACAAAAACCGAAACCAAATTTTATTAAAAAAAAAAATACTCTAGTTTTTACGAAACAAAAATAAAAGAAAGAAAACACGTATTATCGAAGAACGAATTATTTTATTTAGAAGAATTCAGTTTAAATAATTCTTTTGTTTACAACAAAAGAAAAAACACGGTCGAATGTAATTTTGGTACCGCGCTAAAATAATTACGTTATTATTTCGAAACCCATTCTTAACATGAGGAGGGAAGGGTGTCGTTTAAAAGTCATTTCGGGGGCACTTGTGCAGTGTGCAGACGGCGGCTATTGTTAGGGGGGCAATAACTCCAATTTCTACTTGGTTAAATGACGCGGCAAATAAGTAACAAACAAGATTTTTTTTCCAACAGAAAAATATTTGGAAACTAAAACATTTATTGTATAAAAATGAATCAGTATATAATTATTATTTTTGTTAAATTATTTTTTCATACATATTCAAATAATGCTTTTGCCCCCCTCTTTTTTGACTTCAAATAGTACCTTCAAAAAGTTTTCGTGTTTAAATACACCAAAGGGAACCTTTTGCACATGCGCTTTGAAGGGGCAATCATTAACACCGTGTATACAGGGTCGGTCCACGTCTCCCGTGAAGTACCATTTTTTTTTTCTAAATAAAATATTTGTTGTTTTATTTAATAACACAAAAAGTGTTTTCTTTTTGTGTGTTTGTTTCGAAATAACACAAGAAATGTTAAAACATAAAGTATTTTTTAAATAAATATATGGTTTCGTTTTTCGTGTCTCCGTTCAGTTTCGTTACATAATCAACCGTAGCCACTTATGGTAGCTTGATATTTTTCCGAGAAATGATCTTGGACATTACTTAAAAAGTATACAAATTTATTTTACTTTTGAAGGGCGAGGCTCGTTTTAAAACTATATCTACGTCAGTATTTTCTTTAATTTTCGGACATTTTTTGTTCAAGATTATTTAAACACCAAAAACTTACAAAGCTAGGTAGAAACCGAAAACTTAGATAAATCGATTTAATTTGTTTAAAACAGTGAACAAGTAAAAATATTTTTTAAAATATTATGGGATGTGCATTACCTAAAAATATACAAATTTATTTTCTTTTTCTTTTTTTGGGGGGGAGGCTCGTTTTAAAACTATATCTACCTTTGTATTCTCTTCAATTTTCTATTTTTGAGCAATTATCAAGGCTCCTTATACGTGATCCTCTTATGTTGGACATTTTTTATTCATAAGTATCACTTGACATTACTTTTTTTCTTTTTGCTGTATAAACTCTTTAAAATGAGTTGAACCACCTAAAACTTACAAAGCTAGATAGAAAACGAACATTTTTTTTAAAACAACAGTAAACAAGTAAAAATATGTTTAAAAATATTATGGGATGTGTATTCTCTTTAAAAGCCAATATCTCCTTCAAGGACGGTCATAAAATGTGTTTTAAATTGATATTTATTTAATAAGGGACCAGTTTTCCTACATAGCAAATACCGACGAGTTTTCCGGGGTCGAGCTTTCCGGTTACGAGTTTCCGGAGACGAGTTTTCCTAAATTAGTATTATACATATTGATATCAATTGCATCTCTTTTTTTGCCGTTTGCATTAAACACTAATATGTTGCAATTTTTTGGAAAATAAAAGAATAAAAAATACAGCATTCTTCTTCCATAAACGGCTAAAATAATTCACGTAAAATTTTTAAACATTAGTGCAAGGAATGAACGCTGTCCATACAACTTTCCAGATTTTTGTAACGTCTTTCATTTTCATTTCGATACTATTTTTGAGACCAAGAGCTAAGGCCGCTTGAGAAATCAAAAAATAAAATATTAAATACAAAGTAACATCGTTTTCATGATTCAAAACCCCTCATATTCTTAAAATTACTATTCTAGAAGTATACATATGACGTTTTCCATTATATATCTATCTATATACTAGCTGTACCCGGCCACGCGTTGATGTCGTTCAGTTTGTTCAAATGAACACATTCCTCAAGAAAAATTGCATTTTGTTTATTTATTTACTTTTATTATTTTTTGCAATTTTTTTAATCAATAAAAGTTGTTATTTTTCCCCCAAAAAAAGATTAATTGTTTACCATAAATTGTTAGGTGAAAGTTGTTTTTCAGGAAAACTTGCACTTTTTTTAAAGAAATTTGCCAATAAACGTTTCTCTTTGAAAACGGAATATTTATTATAAAAGGATCAGATGAACACTGTAAATAGTTATGTGAAAGTAGAGAAAAATTTGATTCTTTTTTCCAAGAAAATGTAAAAGTTCTTATTTTTTTAACAGATGTTCAGAAAATAAACAGAAAAATACGTCCATCATTAATTATGCAAAAAAATAAATAAATAAAATGTTGATTTAGTGTTTCAACATAATGCTTATAAATTACGATTAAACTTGCTGAGTATGCGTTGTTTTACGGTTGTTGTAAAAATGGAACGGAAACTTAAATGTCGCTTCGTTTTAGTCTTTCTTAATTTTTTAACTGTACCCCCCTTAAACGAATATAATCAAAACAGTAACATTCAACAATTGTACTTTATGTATATAAAACACAAAATATTTATTAAAAAAAAAGTTAATAACGAAAGGGAAATAATTCCATTTTAAACGAAAAAGTCAGTTTGGTATATCTTTTTGTTATTTTTTACATAAGTCCAGCTTACCATTCACGTTGTTTTAAAAGTAATAGAAATATATTTTTTTCATTTTTAAAAAAACTAATGAATTTTACGAACTCAATATTTTTCAATTTTTAAACTTTAAAAATCTATCAAAATTTTTCTATTGATTCTATTTTTTACGATATTTTCAGGGTCAATGTGAAATGTTATGCTCTTTCCAATAAACCGAATATAATATTTTAGACAAATGTTTTTCTTTTTAATTCACGTCCCCCCATTTTCGAGTGTCTATTAAAAATTAAATAATTAATTTACTCACCAAAGTTTTATATATCACAAATTGAAGAGAAAAGGTCAATAAGTAATATATTCAAATTTAAAACAAAAAAGTAGTGTTTTTTAGAAATTCATCTGGAAAGTTCGAAGTTTAAAACCTGTTTTTTTAAACTACATTGTTTGTTTTTTCTTTTGTTTTTGTTTTTTATGAAACCTTCGTCCTTTCTCCTTTAATTGCAAAAAATTAGGGCTTGAATTACATTTTTGGATGAGTTATAAGTTTGGAAGGACAGGAGGTCGAATAATTCACGCCCTCCATTTTGAAATGTCTATTAAAAAGTAAGTAATTTACTCCCCAATGTGTTATATATCACAAATTGAAGAGAAAAGGTCAATAAATAATATATTCAAATTTAAAACAAAAAAGTGGTGTTTTTTAGAAATTTACCTGTAAAGTCCGAAGTTTAAAACCTTTTAAAAAAAAACAAAACAAGTTGTTTTTTTTTCGAGGAGTTATAAACTTGGAAAAACGGGGTGGAATTATCCACTATTTTTCACGAAATTTCTGACACACATACCAATCTACCCATGTTAAGAACGGCTTTCGGAATAGACACCCCTAACCTTGCCAGCATACCCGAAAAGCTATAAAAGTTGATGTGTTGAATGTGAACGATGAGTTGGACGTAATGTAAAAATGTACCGAATTTAAAAGGGAACGAAATTCAAATTTCCGTTCCATTTTTACAACAACCGTAAAGCAGAGTATTATATGCCAATTTTACCTAACTTACTCTATTATGCTATTTTTTAAGCAAAAAAAATATATATTTAGGTTTGGCTATAAATTCCTAAACTCATTTAACCCTAAATAATTTAAGTGACTGAAATAGGAATCTAATTGAATCTTCAATTTCCTGAATAGTATGCGAGAATTCATTTTTCTTCTAGTTATATCGAATTCATTAATACGGACTTTAGGGGCTTTTTTCGTAATGTTACTGTAAAAATTATGTTTTATTGTTACAAATTACGATGCTTTATTTATATAAAAAATCAAAAATAAATTCTTGCGTTTTTATTTACTACTGAAAACCATAACTTTAGTAAAGGTATTTTTTGTTTAAACAAAATAAAACATTTTCACTAAGAGTTAAGTAAAAATAATTAGTTCATTATATTCTGCGATCATTATTTTATAAATACTGCAATCTTCATTAAAATTGGTTAATTTCCTGATTTTGGGTGAATCTTTAAGTAAAGGGAGGAATCAAAATGTTTATACACTTTGAGCGTCGGCATTCATATTGTCTGTACCTAACATTTTTCGATGAAAACTTAATAGGAAAGCGACCACGTGTGGTAAATTTATCAATAATTATGTGATTAAACCCATTGAAAATTTACGGATATTGTAAACACATTCTGTTTACATTCAGCCTGTAGTGTTTTTTAGTGATGCAGTTTTGGCAACTGAGATTTTTAAAAAAACCGCGAGATCAGGAGAAAGAAATGTCCAGAAAATGGCTAGATTTTAAACTTTTATCATCTGAAATTTTCAAAAATCACTAATCCCCCCCAAAAAAAAGATACTCCCTATTTTCACTTCCTACAATAAAAAAAAATTATAAATATAGTATATTCAATATAGCTCCCGTATTTTATCAGCTAGTTTTACTTGTTTTTTCAGAGAGTGTATTTTTTTTGCAGGAAATAAATCATAAACTCAAACTTTTTATAATAAAAGTAAAATTGAAATATACTGCAAATTAAACATCACAATAATGGTGCAACATATTTTGAAATTAGAAAAATAAAAAAACAAAACCACTTTGTTTTAGCATGTTAAAAGTATTTAGGTTGGTAGATAATTAAATTCTACTGTATTGATATATATATATTTTTTTGCTGTTGTTTCTTGCTTTTTACAATTTCCGACTAAATACTTCTAAATTTCATAGTTTAAATTAAACGTCGACGGTTGGAATGCCCCCCCACCTAAAATGTACTTGGAAAAATTGATTTTATAGCGAGATTTAAGAATGGTTAGCCGAAAAAAAGGTGAAAAAAAACCCCAAATAATCAATAAATCATTGTTACCAAAGGCAATAAATTCTACTTTTTTTTACTTACATGAATGAATTTATTTTATGTTTTAAAGTATTTCCAAGCGCTTGCGGGTGTGTGGGTGCGAAATATCTCCAGATTTTCAAGAATTTCCCGCTAGATTGTAAACGACATCTCCAGATCTAGCAGGAAAACCGCTACATTAGAAACACTGGTCACCTGACAGGAGGCGTTAATAAATAATTGTCCCTAAATAAAAAAAAATCGCCTATCGGTACAAAGAACAAGACCTATTTATCATAGAAAAATTAAGTATAATGTTATAATAAAAAAGAAATATATAAAAACACACCTGGATATAGTAAACATATTATACCAAAATGTTCAGTGGTTTTTTAGACAATTAATTGCGAACGAACCAAAAGTTATATATATATATATATATATATATATATATATATATATATATATATATATATATATATATATATATATATATATATATACTGCTAACATTATAAGTAAGGTTTTGTTGCACGGACATTGATATCAAAGCTCAGTATCTCGATTTGAAAAAAATATTAAAATGCTCTAGTACACACACAGTTTTATTTATACGCACATAAGGTCATTTCTCTCTCTCTCTCTCTCTCTCTCTCTCTCTCTCTCTCTCGATATATATATATATGTGTGTGTGTGTGAGTGTGTGTGTGTGTGTGTGTGTTAAAAAAGTGTCTTCAAAACTGCACTTTAATTTATAAAAATATCAAGTTATGAAGAAGAATGTTGGTGTTGAAACATAATATCAAACGGCTTAGGTATTGAATAAAAATCAACGCCTACAAAAGAAGACTAAACGCCTTCGTCGGGTTATCATGTCAAATCCCGTGTGAATGTCCACATGGTTTACTATAATTGACCCCTCTAGGGCGCCCTTCCTAGTTTGACATTGTTGGGCTTCGTTGGGCATAGGATCGGTTAAACGTCTTCCTCTCTACATAGAGCCAAACTTTGTAGATCTCCGTGGACTCGGTCCACTCGTCCAAGGTTGTCTTAATCGTTTTATTTTTGATACTTTCATTATTGTATGTAGTCTGTTTAGCATAATAGCAAACAATATGAAATCTATTGTGTATAGACAGGCAAACACACACAAACGATGGGCTTTATATATATATATATATATATATATATATATATATATATATATATATATTTACTGATTTCTTTCTATCCTCTGGTGAGAAGAATAATAAGAATAGCATTCTTTGAAACTCCGTGGAATAAGGACTTTTAAATTGTTTTTTGGAGTATTCAGTCGAACAATAATTTTTGATTGCAAAGTTCAACTTACAGTTTTAATTTTCTTTCTCTTATATATATATATATATATATATATATATATATATATATATATATATATATATATATATATATATATATACATATATATTTATATAAGTTGTTTTGTGAGTGTAATTTTCTTCCCTATGGGCTCCAAAACGACTGGCCGATTTCTTTGAAATTTCAGCGAAATATATTTCATATATATAGTAACATTCTTTGAAAGGTTTTGTATTGAATGATGCCTGATATTTATTGAAAATATTTGATCTATAATCGAAAAATCCGATTAAAGTAGAAGTAGTTCAAATTTGAACAAAGTCGATAACTTATAAAACTCTTCTTTTGCTTTTGAAAGGTTTTATCAGCGCACAAGCAGATGGACCCCTGTATGAAATCTAGAGTATGCTGTTTGATAAGACAGGGGCGCTTTGGAATAGATATTTTCGGTTAGAAATATTTTGAACATAAATCCAATCGATATGTAAAAACATTTTTGATAAAATCAACAGGAGATTCTCGGATAAGCAGGAGCGCATGCGAAATGTATGTTTTAGTTTAACTCACAATAAACCATGATACTTAATTTTAAACTTTAATTCAAGCAATTATATAAAAATCATTTTATAAAATCAACATTACGTTTTTTACAATCCGACGTAGGCTACAATATATTGTTTCCTCCTCTTTCAAGCAATCGATTCGAATTAAAAATGGGTAATTTCGCAGATTCCGTTGAAAAATTATGATAAAGCATACAATACATGTCTACGTTAAAGTCGTTTATTTTTTAAGTTTTTTTTTTATTAATTCACCAATCGAAAGCTCAAACGTGAACGACTAGGTATTAAACGCTAAATATTTTGTTTCCCATTCTGTCTGATTGCACATAAGCCATTTTGTTTACTTTTGAAATCATTGTTATATATTTAATGTAATATAATAATCAAAAGAGAATTGACTCTATTATAATAAACATAAAATCTGTATGGATTAAGCAATATATTAAACCGTGTGTTACGGCAAGGCCACGCAGGGGAGGGCTATTAATATATGTTGAGTGTACTGGTATATATTGATTATATAAAACTCTTTTTCTTTTAACAATGAGTTTGGTTTTAGTAAAAATTTTAAAAAATCGAATTATAAAAGAAATACTACCTGAATTTTCTAAAAATAAAACTTCTCCCACCCTAAAATATATTTCAAGAATAATATTTTTTTCTTTTGCGTACAACATCAGAGCCGATGAGTTTTCGTAAACCAAAATAATAATTTGCTTAAACGTATCGAAATAAAAATGAAAAACGTTAAAAAAAAAACTGGAAATTTGTAGCATGCACAGCGTTCATTCCTTGCAACAGTGTTTAAAAAAAGTTCACGTAAATTAATTTTAGCCGTTTGTGGAAGCACAGAAAACAGATATATATATATATATATATATATATATATATATATATATATATATATATATATATATATATATATATGTATATATATATGTAAGAATATATATGTCCATATATATATTTCTGTAAAAATATATTTTCTCATAATATATATTAATTATTATTTAAGAAGCTCAATGTAATTACAGAGCAATATAGAGAATAAATGATAAAAACTATATTCCATATATATGTGCTATTTCTTCTAATTAGTTAACGTCATAATATATTCACTGATTGATATAATAATTAAGTGATTGATTTTGTGCTACGAAGCAGATTCTGTCAGGAATTGTAAAAGTTTACTGAATAAAAGGAATACATTATATATCTTTCTCGCTCTCTTTCTCTTTCTATATAACATATATATATATATATATATGTATATATACACACACATACACACACACACACACACATATATATGAGTGTACTGATATATATTGATTATATAAAAATCTTTAGAGTTTTTTTTCTTTTAACAATGAGTTTGGTTTTAGTAAAAATTAACAACAATCGAATTATAAAAAAATACTATCGGAATTTTCTAAAAACAAAACTTCCCCCACCCTGAAATATATTTCAAGAATACTTTTTTCTTTCGACGCGGGGGGAGGGGTATTTTAAAGTTGTATCTACCGCAGTACTTTCCGTAATTTTCTATTTTTGAACGATTATCGAGACTCCAAAGATGTTGCGAGAGAGAGAGAGACAGAGAGAGAGAGAGAGAGAGAAAGAGAGAGCCTGGGCGAAGAAACTCGTGCGTTGCCCAAGCGGCACGAGTGAAACTTGACCAGAGCCGGTAGAACACAAAGAAAGAAAAGTTCGATACGTTGGTACCGACTCTGGCTACAGATAATCTTCTGTTTTAACCCATAATTTCGTTTTCTAACATAATTTTTTAACTTTTTATAATTAATTCACCAATCGATAGCTCAAACGGGAACGACTAGGTCTTAAGCGCTAAATATTTTGTTTTCCATTCTTTCTGATTGCACATAAGTCATTTTGTTTACTTTTGAAATCATTTAATGTAATATAATAATCAAAAGAGAATTGACTGTATTATAATAAACATAAAATCTGTATGTATTAAACAAGATATTAAACTGTATGTTACGGCTAGGCCACGCAGGGAGGGCTGTTAATATATGTTAAGTGTACTGATATATATTGATTATATAAAAATCTTTAGAGTTTTTTCTTTTAACAATGAGTTTGGTTTTAGTAAAAATTAAAAACAATCGAATTATAAAAAAATACTACCTGAATTTTCTAAAAATAAAACTTCTCCCACCCTGAAATAGATTTCAAGAATATTTTTTTTCTTTTGACGCGTGAGGGTATTTAAAAGTTGTATCTACCGCAGTACTTTCCGTAATTTTCTATTTTTGAACGATTATCGAGACTCCAAAGATGTTGCGAGAGAGAGCGAGAGAGAGAGAGAGAGATAGAGAGAGAGCCTGGGCGAAGGAACTCGTGCGTTGCCCAAGCGGCACGAGTGGAACTTGACCAGAGCCGGTAGAACCCAAAGAAAGACAAGTTCGATACGTTGGTACCGACTCTGGTTGCAGATAATCTTCTTTTTTAACCCATAATTTCGTTTTTTAACATAATTCTTTTACTTTTTATAGTTAGTGGATGTATGCAGTCTAAGATTTCTAAGTCTTTTATATATGTTTATTGCATTCTTTAAGGTAGCCATAATTTTCAGACTTAAGTTATGGCTACCTTAAAGAATACAATACACATACTTAAAAGGCTTAAACATACAAATAGCCCGCATTCCTCCCTAAACTATTTAAAATAAAATAAAATAAAAAAGGTTAAAATATGAATAAGATGAATAATTACATTCCTTTGACCAACTGAAACATGGATTATCTTCCCTTAACTGAAACAAATAAGATAAAGTAATTATCTCCCTTGCACCAGTACATATTTACTAAAATGCATCAAATAAAAAATAAATAAATTAGAAAATTCATATTAGAATGAAATAAAATATACAGAGATAGGAATAAGCAATAGTTAAATAAAAATTAACATCATTACAAAAAAATAGATGCAGGCCTGAATTTTTTTCCTCCAACAGAAACAACATGGCTGACGACAGCCTAACATCATGTACGTTTTACCATTAACTGGACCCTTTTATATTCGGATTGAAACCGACGATACCAATTTTTTTTCTGAACTTCTGTACTATTAAATAAATAAATATTAAGCACTTATATCGAAAAAGTTTTTCTTTTTAATCGAGCACTTTGTAGGAATTCTTTCCCAAAACACGGTGTGTGTCTGTGTACATTTCCCTATAGAATAACATTCAATTTGTAGTCTACAGACTCGAAATTGGATATACACGGTACTGAGATTTGGAAAAATCGATATGATCGGTTTTCGGCCAGAAATTTGGCTGTGAGGGGTCAAAGTTCAACTATTTGACCTTTGAAACCTCTACCAAATTCCTTCGACAATTTTGAGTATAAACCCGTGAAATTTAAGATATAGGTTCCTTGGATATGGATCGAACTTAATAACTTCAATTCAGTCCAAAACAATAAATTTTAAGGGGTAAGAATAGATGTCAAATAAAAAAAAATGACTTTTTTTTTTGCTTAGCATACACCCCTAACTACCCGGGCAACGGCGGGAACCCATGCTAGTATATCTATAAAAGTGAGCGTGTCTGTGTGTCTATCTGTCTGTCTGTGTGTCTGTGTACATTTCCCTACGCAATAACTATGTCAATTTTTAGTCTACAGACTCGAAATTTGATATACAGGGTACTGAGATTTGGGAAAATCGATGTGATCGGGTTTCGACCAGAAATTTCGCTGTTTAGGGGTCAAAATTTAACGATTTGACCTTTGAGAACTCTACCAAACTCCTCCCACAATTCTGCGTCTAAACCCTTGAAATTTTAGTTATAGGTTCCTTGGACATTGATCTAACTTAATACTTTGATTTGAGCCCAAAAACAATAAACTATAAGGGGCCATAATAGGGATCAAATTTTAAAAAATTGACCTTTTTTTTTAGCTCAGCATGCACCTCCAAACACCCAGGAAACGTCGGGCACCCTTGCTAGTCTATATATCTATAAAAGTGAACGTGTCTGTGTGTGTATATGTATGTGTATCTGTCTGTGCTAACTTAATAACTTGATTTGAGCCCAAATCAATAAAGGTTAAGGAGTCATAATAGGGGTAAAGGTTTTTTAAAAATACCTCTGCAATCCCTACTAAATTCATCAGACAATTTCTGGCTTAAACATTTGAAATTTTACATAAAGGGTATTCAGATAAGGGCAAGCTTTTTAATGGGTTTGAGTCGAAAATGCTTAGCTACCAATATATGAATCTATGTATGTATGTTTGCATGTCTGCCTAAGAATTTCGACAGAAGCGACGGATTTTCACAAGATCAGTTCTGTTTGGAGGCTCGTCCATTCAGACGACAAATACCCAAAAATTGGTTAAAAACATTAATATCTTCACCTTCAACTGGGCACTTTTCTACAGGGAGTGATTCCCTCTTTTCGATTGTCTAGCCTTAATTTAAACCTACGTCAGTTCCGGTTTGTTGGAAGTTGTAACAGCAAATACGTCACGTTTTCCCCGTTGTTTTCCTCCTTCGCGGTACGGGTTCGAGCCTACCTTCCTGTTACCACTTTATTTTTCTCAACACACACCTCAAAACACCCGGGATACGCCGGGCCGAAATGTAATGAACTTGAAATTTAAAAAAAGTCTGATTAAGCATGATTATGATCTTTTCATTGAAAGAAGAGATACTATCTGAAACTCACTATATTCGTAAATTAAATATCGCGTTTATTTAGCTCACATTTATTCTGGCTATAGTGGATAATCTATGAATAAAGATGTTGGATTATAGTTATCTAATAATGACATTTGTCCGGGGTTAAAATCAGTTAGTTGCATGTACAATTATAAGTCACATTAGTGGGTGTTATTAAGCGTGAATATTAAATACGTATGGATAATAAATATTTATTCATACAATATTACAAAATTATTTAATGAATATTGCAAAGCTCCTTGTAAATAAAAATATAGCATTATTGGGTGGTGACAAATCGTTATATAAAATCTCGTAGATATTTAATAATTGCACCTACCTTGTAACCTGAATAGATATCGAATGAATCATCATTGGTTTAATCTGTAGCTTTGGGAGGATTCTGGTCCAGCCACACAGAAGAGATACGAAATAGTGAAATCCTGTGCCTGTTGATTATATATATATATATATATATATATATATATATATAATTGTTTTTTACTATAATAATTAAATACCTACAGACAATGGTGTTTCATCCTTTCGAGAAACTTCAGTGCAGGGTGTCACGATTTACACCAGTCGAACGATTCAAACTCAGCAACACGAGACATCTCTGACTCGATTAGCAAAGACCGTCTCCAGTCGGCTACCATTAACCGCGTGAAATAACGTTGAATTTAAATAATTCAATTTTAAATATTCATTTACGTCAGTCAGGCAGTGATCTAGTCGTCATACGGTGATCTATGCGAAAGAGCTAAATGTGCCGACTTTAATTCAACTGAAAGTGCTCAACGATAAGAAACGAATTTCTTAAAGGGGCTGTCATATCTTTTTCACTACGATAAGTAAATACCTACAGACACTAGTGTTTCATGCTTTCGGGAATCTTCAGTGCAGGGCGTAACGATTAACACCAGTTGAACAGTTCGAACCCCGCAACACTAGACATCTCCGGCTCAATTAGAAAAGACCGTGTCCATTCGGCTACCATTAATCGCGTGAAATAATGCTGAAGTTAAACATTATAATTTTAAATGTTCTTTACGTCAGTCAGATAGTGATCTAATCGTCTACGCATATGAGCTAAATTGACCGACTTTTCTTCAACTGAAAGCGCTCAACGATAATAAACGAATTTCTTAAAGGGGTTGTCATAATAAGTTTTTTACTATAATAATTAAATATCAACAGACACTAGGGAATCTTTAGTGCAGGGTGTCACGATTAACACCAGTTTAACGATTTGAACTCGGCAACACATGATATCTCTGGCTTGATTAGCAAACACCGTACACACACACACACGCACACACACACACACACACACACACACACACACATATATATATATATGTATATATATATATATATATATATATATATATATATATATATATAATATAAAGCTAAATGTGTGTATGTGTGTGTGTATGTGTGTGTGGTCACGAATAGGCTCCTATATGGTTGACTAGTTTAAAAAACTTATTTCATATAATGATAGAAAATGTTTCGGGACAGAGGACTGGGTATGTCTGATCTGGCAGAACGGTGATTCATTAAAATTGCGGGGGCTGCGTTCGCGCACGGACCACAAAGTATGGAAATAAAAAAATTAAAAATTAAATAAAATAGGTTTACAAGTTTTTTTTTTTATATAGATGTACATAATAATACTTTGATAAGTATGTTTTAACTTAAATAGGGATGGTAGAATAAAATTGTGTGATCTGCACTCGCGCCTGGCCTCAAACTTTAGTGAAGACTTTTCATTACTATCTGCGTAAGTATATTTTGATAATTATATTGCAGTTTGAAGAAATATGGTATAATAAAGTTATGTGGTGTTCGTTCGCGCCTGACCTCCATAGAATGGAAATATGTCACAAATTTTAACAAGGTTTTTTTAATATAGATCCGCAGAATATTGTGATAAGTGTTTCAGTGTGAACAGGTATGATATAATAAATTATGGGGTTTATCTCTTTTATTTTTACTTTCATAATATTTTGCTTTAGTTTTATTATCCCCAAATTCGAAGCTATCTCTTTACAACCCTGCCTTTTCATTACCTACCATACTTTCGTAAATCAGAGTCCATTTTCTGTAGGCTGTTTTTTTAATCCAGTCAACGACGGATACTTTTGCTTTATAATATAAAGCTGAACGTCTGTGTGTGTCTGGTCACGAATAGGCTTCTATATCGTTGACTATTATAGAAAACTGATCACATTAAATGATAGAAGATGTATCGATACACAGGAATGGGTATGTTTGATCTGGCATAATGATGATTCATTAAAATTGTTGGGTGTGCGTACGCGCCTGGTCCACAAAGTATGGAAATTAAAAAATTAAAAATTATATTAAAAACGTTTACAAGTGTTTTTCATATATATGTACAAAATAATACTTTGGTAAGTATGTTTTAACTTAAATAGGGATGGTATAATAAAACTGTGGTGTCTGAGTTCGCGCCTGGCCTCCATAGAATGGAAATAGGCACAAACTTTAATAAATACTTTTCATATCTATCTGCATAAGTATGCTCTGATAATAATATTTCAGTTTGAAGAAATATGGTATAATAAAATTATGGTGTGTTCGTTCGCTCCTGCCCTTCATGGAATGGAAATATGTCACAAAGTTTAACAAGGTTTTAATATATATCCTCAGCATATTGTAGCAAGTGTTTCAGTGTGAACAGGTATGGTATAATAAATGTTTACTTTCATCATATTTTGCTTCGGTTTTGATACCCCAAACACGAAGCTATCTATTTACAACACCGCCTTTTCATAACCTATCATACTTTCATAAATTTTCTGTAGGTTGTTTTTGAACCCTGTAAACGACGGGTACTTTTGCTATATATATATATATATATATATGTAAAGTAGTTTTATTATTTTTTTAATTCATAACTAATAATTACATTATTTTTACCGTTTAATAATTTCATTTGTATTCCATTATACATATTGAAATCAATTGCGTCGCATTTTTGCCGTTTGAATTACACGCTTTTACCTTGCAATATTAATAAAATATTAAAAAACACAATCTTCTTCCACAAACGGCTAAAATAATTCACGTGAACTTTTTCGAACATGATTGCTAGGAATGAACACTGTCCACACTACAAATCTCCAGATTTTTCAACGGTTTTCTTTTTCTTTTTCATTTCGATACTTTCTTTTGTGACCAAGAGCAGAGGTCCGCTTGAAATATAAAAAATAACAATAAAAATATTAAATACAAAAAGTAACATCGTTTTTCATGCTTCAAAAACACCTCTTTACCTCTAAATCATTACACACACATATATATATATATATATATATATATATATATATATATATATATATATATATATATACTATCGGGGAGAGGGGCGACCAGCTTTGCCTGGGCGTAAAAAACCGCTTAAATATGATATTTATTTGTCCAGATTTCGTATATAATATTATTATAGAGTCCTGATTTCAAAAGTAAAAATAAAATAAGGTATTATCAGCTAGAATCGAAACTAAAACTGTAGCCTTCAAAGCTGGTGATATTAATACTGTACCAACTTGACACTCATAGCAATGGATACAAATTAAAAGTAAACTAAAATCAAAGTACAAAATGTATAACAATTTTTATCCATTTTTGACCCATTAAAAATTATTTTGACCGACAAAAGACACATTAAATTTATTGTAATCGACTAAAGGCCCATTAAAAACTATTGTAACCGACTAAAGACCCATTAAATTTATTGTAATCGACTAAAGGCCCATTAAAAATTATTGTGAACGACTAAAGACCCATTAAATTTATTGTAATAGACTAAAGGCCCATTAAAAAGTATTGTAACCGACTAAAGACCCATTAAAAACACTCTGTAAAAACTTTAATCATTTTAGGCCATTGGCACCGCTCTGTGCATTATAGTTTCGGAGGAGTGAAATTGTAAAATATGGATAAAAACATATAGACACCGTTTTATATATATTAAATAAACAGTAAAGGAGATGATTTATTAATGTGCATCATATTACACATTATTATTCATCGTAAAGTATATTTCATGCTATCTTTCTATCTTAAAAAGTATTAAATAATTTGTTATTCAATTTGTACATGAAATTTTTTAAATCACAGATTGCTGAACGTTTGAGATGAAGTATAGGACAACTGTTCCATTGAATGTTATCTGCACGCTTTCCGGAAAATGTAACTTTCAGCCCTCTTCAGCTGTTCTGACAGGAAAAGCCAAAGGGTTAGCTCTGGAAATTATCAGGAAACTACAGAGGGTATTATTTATAACTTATTATTATTAATACTTTTCGTTTTTCTATTATTTTTCGGTTAATCAAAATAATACAAATATTTATAACTCATCTCCAAACTTTCAGAATTATAGTACCAAATCGGTACGGACGCGAAATTATATAAAATAAATGGGCCAAATTCAGTACTAACAAGACTCGTTAACCGGTGTTGCCCGGTGGTAGCATCCCCCCGCGTAAAAAAAAGTAAAGCACGCCTGTTGTTGTTGTTGTTGTTACCCAACCGCCAACCTCCCCCTTAAGGGAGGACTTTTGTGGCCTTCGGGCCAAGATCAAAGTGTAGTATCTATTCCGAGAGATACTGCTAGCAAAGACCAGATGTGGGGACAACCCCACATGCCTGACCTTTTACCAGCTCCCATTTCCCTCCTCTCGGGAGCTGGTCCCCTTTTTCCCTTCCCCTCCCTTCACTCCTCACATTAAAAATCGGCCTTGTGCCTAATTTGCTCGTTGGGAGAGCAAATAAATACCTACTGCAAGCAAAGACGATATGTGGGGGTAACCCCACATATCTGACCTTGGTCAATGTAGGGGCAACCCTATATACCAACAGTTACTATCCAGCTCCCATTTCCCACCTCGCAGGAGCTGGTCCCCCCTTTCTATCCCCCTCCCTCTCTCTTCACATTAAAAAACGGCCTTGTGCCTAATTTGTTCAGTGAGGAAGCAAATAAATACAAATCTGTTCCGGCAGATGCTGCAAGCATAGACCATTACCCTTGTGGCAATCTTCTGGTCCATGTAGGGGCAACCCTATGTGGGCCAGCTGGCAAATCACTATGCAGCTCCCATTTCCCACCTCTCGGGAGCTGGTCCTCTTTTCCCTTCCCCTCCCCTTCACTCCTCACATCAAAAATCGGCCTTGTGTCTAATGTGCTGGGTGGGGGAGCAAATAAATACCACCCAACCGCCAACCTCCTTATGTTAAGAACAGCTTTCGAAATGGACACCGCCAAACTCTCTATGTTAAGAATACCTTAAAGATTAGACACCCCATTTTGTGAGTGGGGTTAGGTTGTAAAATAATTTGCCTGAAATGTAACTTTAATAATCGTTGTCAGTAATCTAACGCGCAAATACAATGAACCTGGTGGTTGCAGGGTCGATCAACCCGTTTGTACTAATCTAATGGGCAAGATATGGTTCAGGGTACGGTATTTTTGTTGGCAATACTGGAGTTTTACACCTGAAAAAGGTTGAATGTATCATCAATCGAAACTTTGTGCAGATAACACTGAGATTGAATAGCAGCAATTTCAGAACGCAGAGTCCGTTTTAAGTCTTCAAGAGATCGAGTCCGATGGGCAAATACTTTGGACCTAAAATATTCTCACAAGAAAAAAATCTTAGGGGTTTCGATCGGGTGATCTTGCGGGCTTACCGATATCACCACGGAAAAAATAAAATAATTCCAGGATATTTCTTTCAAAACATGCATAAATGCATGTATTAATACATATATAAATACACATATATAAATACATATATGAAGTCATTTTCACCTAATTAAAATAAAACGACATTCTATGTATATTAACACAAACGAAAAATGTATTCTTTATTTAATTGCTATATATTTTGTTACATACAAATGTGACAGACCATTTTCGCGACAACCTGTACAACATGAAAAATTTGAGCTGGATCAGACAAATTGATATGGTTTAAGATGTTACTTAATGAATGCCACTCGTATTAAAGATAGGTCAGAGAAGGGTGACCGACGCACATAATTAAACTTTACGGATAATTTAAAAAATGTTAAAATATACTGTTTTGAAACGTAACTGTATTTCAGAAGTTAGAAATATTTTTCTATACATTCACTGTCATTAAAATATATAGGATAACGCCTTAGGGAAGCATACACATATACACATGCATACACACACACACACACGCACACACGTATATATATATATATATATATATATATATATATATTGTATGCCTGAAAATTCTCACGAGAAGGAAACGCGGAATATTCTGTGTAGCTTAATTGCCAGATATATTTTATAACTTACTGCCTCGACGTACCTATTTATCGAGCACTGTTGAAGTAAATACTGAAAATTTACGCATAAAATTATACTTTCGTATATTAATTAATGTGATTAAATGAAGTATATATATATATATAAGTATATATATATATATATATATATATATATATATATAATGTTATAGAAAATTTATTCAAATGTTCAAAAAAAGAAATGGGAAAGATATCCAAAATTTTAATTATCCGACAGGGAGTAAAAATAACGACGAAAAAACTTATTCTATGGAGTTTCGAAATATGCAATTATTCTCATCAGAGAGAAGAGGTTTGCAAAATATACAATAAATTTTTCAGGATAATGCATTAAAAGATACTAACAATATGAAATTTATCATATTTGCATCCAAATGTTTTTAACAGTATCTCTCTCTCTCTCTCTCTCTCTCTCTCTCTCTCTTCTCTGTATATATATATATATATATATATATATGTGTGTGTGTGTGTATGTGTGTGTGTGTGTGTGTGTGTGTGTGTGTGTGTGTGTGTGTGTGTGTGTGAAAAAAATAAAATAAAAATTCCAGCGATTGTTGACGTTATGTTGTTTGGGAAAAAGGATAACCGACTGAATTTATGAAATGATCAACGTTTTGTCCCTATTGCCGAGGACATCTTCAGAATATTAAAATAATCGTTTTCTTTCTTTTTTTTTCTTTTTTTTTTCCTTTTTCCTTTTAATATCCTGAAGATGTCTTCTGCAATAAGGACGTAACGTTTATCATTTCATAAATTCATTCGGTTTTTCTTTTTTCAAAACAATAAATATATATATATATATATATATATATATATATATATATATATATATATATATATATACATATATATATTTATGTGTGTGTGTATTAGGGTAGGTATTTTTGGTATTACGATGATGTTTATGCGGAGAAAGTTGTGAACATTAAGAATAACCACACAAAATATGTTTTCCAAAATCATATCGTTTTTTGAGCTATTGAATTTAAAGATTCAATATTAAAATTCAATATTCCGTCGCTGTGTCGCCAGATTCCGATGTTAAATGAACGAATAAGCTTGCCATATTAATGTTGGTTTTGAAGAAGAAAATGGAGATAATGTAAGCAATATTTGTTCTTTTGTTTGTAATATCTATGTTTTTTTTTTTCAGAAAAGTAAATGACTGTCAATAAAAAAGAAATCCTGAAAAATATTTCATTTAAAATACATTAAAAAAAAATAACCCAGGGCTTTATTTTAGCTGCGTAATTTTCCCTTCTACACCGTCACGTAATCGTTTTCATTTTCATGTTTACTCAGAGACTCACATGTGTTTACTGCGTTGAACAGCTTAATTCAAATATAAAAATTACATTTTGCATTTTATGTCTTAACAAACTTTAATTATTAAGAATAAGAAAAATTTTATTGTAAAAAATTATATAATTATAATAATTATATCTATTAATTCTCTATTAAAAAACATTTTTTCAAGGCTATTTCTCTGACAATTATTTGACTTCTGTTTTATACTGTTAGGTGTGTAAAACAATAATTATTATTTCTATTTGCTATGATTCTTTTTTTCCTAATTTCATATTTAATTCATACATTCGTTTGTTTAATTACTAACAATATCATAAAATATATTTTTTGTAGACATGTTTATAAACGAATTATTTTTACACGCAGTACTGATTCTACAAAATTGACGGACCCACTTTCTTCAGTAAATACAACACAACCTCTTACTTTCGGCCAAGTTATCAAATATAGTTATTATATGAAGAATTCTCATCCAAATTTAAATACATTTGTTCCTTCAAAATAAATGGCAAATGACATTCTGGATATTTGGAAAGCAGTAAATTCATATTTGCCTCTATAAACAGAACTGTAGTTTGAACACAAATACAGAACACCTGTTTTAAAAAATTTAATCAAATGAATAGAAAATATTTATCCATATTTGCCAAAAATGTTCTTGTCAAAAACTTATTTGACATCGTGTATTTGACATCGTGTTCGTGTGACCTGCCAATTGCAAGTTGTAATGACAGCCTCCATAAATTAAGGAAATTGTTTTAAGAAATCTTCGATCTAATGCTTTTGCCATTTTGCCTTAAAATATTTAGTTTTTCAATGGTAAAATCAGACGAAATGGAAGTGAGAGAAGAGGCTATAAAAAGAATAATAAACATTTATATAAAACATATCAAATTGTTTACATCGATTTATACGTCCATTTTAAATTATTATTTTTTTTAAATAAATAAATAAAAGTTGTGTTCATTTGTTCAAGTTAATAAAATAATTTGATTTCTCGTTTTTTTTTCAGGAGTGAGGAACCAGCGAAAAAGCATTTTTAAAAATTCAACAATAAATATTTTGACACTTTACATTTGATAGACCTTTCTCAAAGTGGAGTGTAAGAGCCAACATTAACTAAAGGATTATCAGATCATGAGCTTCAGGAATTAATGATGAGCGGCAGAAAGCCAGTTACCTGATTTGCCTGCACATTCACATAGTGTCAAAACGGCCGTGAAATTAAAATCCGAAGCCTGCCAATCAGTCTATGGACTTGAGGCAAGACATAGACATAATTGCTAAAGTTTTCTTCCATGAAATATGGCGATTTTGTACTTCGAAAGGGGTATTATAGGAAAAATTTTGACATTACGTAAGAAAAAGAGCTTTATTTCGCACTTGGTAATGTTGTGTTTTATACAAGCATAGACAACTTCTCTAGAGGAAGGTAAACAATTTGTTTAGTATATATAAAAACTTTTTTTTCCAAATAGAATTAACACATTTCTTTTTTTTTCTCATTGGCATGAAAAGAATTGAATGTTTTTGTTATCTGTTACATTTATAACGCAATAAAGTAAAATGCGGCACTTGAAAAATATTTCGGGGGGGGAGTAATTATAAAGTTTTGAATTTTTAGCATATCAGGCATTATATAGTTTATTAACATAAATAAAAACACTTATTATTATGATTAAAACTGTAAAATATTAAACAATTTCGTATAATTCTTCAAAAGATAAGGACTTTTCGTGTCGCAAAGACAATCTTTAAAATCAAATGATCATCTCACGGTTGATGTTAGAAACCTAGTTGTTTTTATATTTGTAATCTTCATATGTTTGTGCAACTTTCTCTGCTCCCACATTTTACATTTTCCAAAAAAAGTTGCAAAAGAAAAAAAAGATATGACAAAAATCTAATGAGCAAGACGATAAAATTCGGAACTGGATTAATCCTAAATGAGTCAATTGAAAACCAAATAGTAATCAACAAGAAAACAGATTTACAAATGTACAGGTTAAATTACAGAACAAAGAATAAATAAAACACGTTAAAAAACATTTTAACAAGGGTAAACAAAACATATTTAATTTCCACAAAGGTGGCAAAATTAATTGGATTGTCCTTAATCCGCGGAGTTTGGAAAGAAATACTTTCCTTCTCATCAGAGGATAGGAATTAGCAAAATGCAGAATTGCAAAGTATTTGTATTATATATATATACATATATATATATATTTATTTATTTATTATTATAATTATATACTAACGGACACTAGTGTTTCACCCTTTCGGGAATCTTCAGTGCAGGGTGTCACGATTAACACCAATCAAACGATTCGAACCCCGCAACACGAGACATCTATGGCCCGATTAACGAAGACCGTATCAATTCGGCTACCATTAACCACGTGAAATAACGTTGAATTTAAACATTTTAATTTTAAATGTTCATTTTTTTTTAATTAAATTTTCACCCCAAACAAGGCACATTGCCACTTTGGTGTAGGGGGCTACTATCAGGAGCAACAACTACTGGGGTACTATGTTGGGATTTGGGCAGCAAGATGTTGGTTCACGTTACACTTGAACTTCTGCATGTCAGTACAGTTGGGGAAGTAGGGACTTGGATTGGATCTTTTACATTTAAGGACCTCTACGGTGTGGCGGTAAGATTTAACTGCCTGTCGGGTTTTTCGAAGGTGTCTACTTCGTGGGGGCACAAGTGTCTGCAGTTCGCCAAAGCATTCACCATTAAAATACATGTAGAACAGGCAGAGTAATGCAAGGTTTCATCGATGGGACAGAGGCTGAAGCTTAGATGCCAGTTTAGAGCCTAGCAGATTGACGACTCTCTTTTGAACATTGTCTAGGGGCGAGAGATGCACCAGCCCAAATATGACAGCAATACTCCATACATGGCCGAATGGTGGCCTTATAGAGGTACAGGATACTTTCGGGTGTTAGTAGCTTTCTAGCACGGTAGAGAGAGCCTACCTTCTTCGCAGCGGCCCTGGCAATGTTTTCAATGAAATTGTTCCAACACATGTTTCCTGTGAACGTTAGGCCAAGCAGTTTGAAAAATGTACTCTCAGATGAAGAATCACTGGCCATTGTTATTGGTGGCAGAGAAGGTTTCTTATAATTATTGAAGGAAACAAGTTTAGTTTTGGCAGCATTAAATGTGACCATCCATTTGTGTCCCCATTCCACTACAGATTGGAGGTCATCCTCTAGTGTGTTTGCCATTTCTTTAGATATGTGTTCATTTGTTTTCTTGTCATGCCTGTTATAGAGTGTAGTGTCATCAGCATATATACCCATCTCAGAGGCAGTTTTGTCGGGGAGGTCATTAATGAATAGTAGGAACAATAGAGGTCCAAGGATAGACCCCTGAAACACTCCCGCATTTATATCACACTGTTTAGATGTACGACCGTGGAGGACAACCTGGATTTTCTCTTATCTAAGAAGGATTTTATTATGTTAAGTTTTCTACCAGTGATAATGATATGATTTTCTTAAGAAGACCCTCATGCTATACCCTGTCAAAAGCTTTAGATATATCTATAGCTACCGCTATGCCCTACCCCGCTTTTCCAGTGAATGGTATATACGTTCAGAGATTACAGTGAGGATATATTCTGTGGAACGGGTTTATCTAAATGCATATTGTTGGTCAGTCAGAAGTTTAGCAGCTGTAAGGTGATTGACTAGACCATGGTTAATTATGGTCTTAAATATTTTGGCGAAAATGGGAGGAGGCTAATGGGGCGATAATTTGATGCGTCAGTTCTTTCACCAGAATTCTTTAGTACTGGGACCACAGAAGCAATTTTCCAACAGCCCGCAAAGCAAGATACATTAAGACATTTGTTGTAGAGTTTGGAGAGAAGTGGAGCTACTTCATTGAGCACTTTTTTAATAGCACAGCTTACATGAGATCGGGTCCACATTCTTTTGTAAGTGTCAAAGTTTTTTTTTATGATAGCATTCACCTGAGCAGGGGTGATTTTTAGATCGTCTAGCGTAGCGTCTGTCCGCAAAGGAAAGTCAGGCAGAGGTGGTTGGAAGGGTCCAGTGTGGAGTTTGAGGCAAACCGACTGGCAAGCATATTAGCTTTGTCGGTTACTTAGAAAACAACCTCGTGATTGTTGATTAATGGGGGATTGTTGATTGCCCATTATTTACTACACTGTTGTAGATTTTCCAGAAGTCACGAGTTCCTAATTTTTGTGCTTCGATGCGTTTTTTAGTGGTTTCAGTAAATTCTCTCTTAGCTGTCGCTATTTCTTTCTTAACGTTACTTATAGTCTATATGTACTTCTGTCTATTTGAACTGGACTTATGTCGGTTTAATCTGCGGTATGCATGCTGCCTTTGAGCAATGTTAGTTGCGGAAGTAGAAGTAAACCATTGGGGAGAGTGGGGTTTGATATAAGATTTCCGCATGGGAACATATGCTTCAATTGCCGTTTTGAACTATTCACGTCGGGCAGTCAGTGATGTAATCGTTATACGATGATCTATGCATAAGAGCTTAATTGGCAGACTTTAATTCAACTGAAATTGCTCAACAATAAGAAACGAATTTCCTACAGACACTAGCGTTTCATCCTTTCGGGAATCTTCAGTACAGGGTGCCACGATTAACACCAGTCGATCAATTCGACCCCCGCAACACGAGTCATCTCTATCCCGATTAGCGAATACCGTACCAATTAGACTACCATTAACCGCGTGAAATAACGTTGAATTTAAACATTTTAATTTTAAATGTTGATTTACGTCAGTCAGAGATATCTAATGGTTATATAATGATCTATACATAAGAGATAAATTGGCCGACTTTAATTCAACTGAATGTGCTCAATGATAAGAAACGAATTTCTTAAAGGGGCCGTGATAATTATTTTTCTACTATAATTATTAAATACCTACAGCCACTATAGTGTTTCAGTCTTTTCGGGAAACTTCAGTGCAGGGTGTCACGATTAACACAAGATTCGAACCGCGCACTTTATTCCATTTGGATAAAATCTGAATAATAATGTAAATATCTTATAATATGCTTCCATTACGCCATTTCAGTTTGATATAATAATAAAATGAATGACTTTGTGCTACGAAACAGATACTGACAAGAATTGTAAATGATCAACTGAAATAAAAGAAATAAATTATAATGTGTTCAACGTCATGAACTTTGAAATATAAACTTTTGTCATTCACTCACTATATATATATATATATATATATATATATATATATATATATGTGTGTGTGTGTGTGTGTGTGTGTGTGTGTGTGTGCAATAAGTCTTACGAACATTTCAAGTCCACATATCTGCTTTACTATGAATGACAGTCAGATGATGGTGGTTCTATTTTAAAGCTAAATGCATTTAGGTTTTTTAAGGCTAATATTTTTTGTTGGTATTTCTTTTCAGACCCAGTAATGGCTTGTCTCAACCAGAAAAGGCGTTTTGTGTGCTTGGCGTTGCAACAGCTGAATCAGGAACACTTGGTTAACCTTTATTTCGAAAAATAAATCTGAAAACAGATACCAGAAAGGAAGTTCATAGGGAGATGGCATAGTAAATTCTATAACGGATAGCTAAGAGAATTGGATGTCCCTCAACTTCAGAAGACGTTGTTGAATAACATAATGGTGGAATGTGTTCCGCAAGAATTGGACTATCCGCTTGATATGTGTCCTGTGATTAATAGTGCTCACATTAAACTTTTTTTTAAGATTCCTTGAACAATTAAAGATTACAAGCTTTCTGAATATGCCAGATTCGTTTTTCTATCCTTAGTAGTTCTTGAGTTTTTCGATTTTAAAATGCTCCCAAGACTTTTGGAACACCATATATATATATATATATATATATATATATATATATATATATATATATATATATATATATATATATATATGTATATATATGGGGGGCGCGGCTATATATTTTTAGTATGTATGCGTTCCATTGCTTGTGTGATTTTGTTCCCATCAAGATGGCTTCATGTCCATCGTCTGAATATTTTAATTAGGCGTTGTAACTGTGTAGTCTTCAGAGGAAAATAGCGTTGATATTACTCTTCTCTTTTGGCAGCCTTGTAATTAGATTAATTCTCTCGAAGGACAAATCCCTTTGATTGTTTGGTAAGAAATGAAAGACGAAATCTAAAAGAAATCAGACGGATTAAATTAATGCAATGATATTCGAGAGAAGAAACGTAACATTTACGAAATCAAGTACTTACAAGCATGCAAGTAAAATAAAATTAACAAAGAATATGACTTGAATTTGTAATTTTAAACTCATGAAAGAAAGAACAAAGTGTTTTTTTTTACATTATTTACATGTTGCTGTTGTATTCACAACATTGTCTCAATTGAATTCTATGACCTTTTTAAAGTGCCTTTTGTCATCATTCATAATGTTACATAAATTTAAACTGAATCCTTCATTTAATCTGTGAGTGTAGATTGTTCTCATTCTTTGTATTGTTTAAATATCTTTTGTTATTTTTTTCCAAGTTCCTTCATCAGAGATTGAACTTAGAACCTTCAGGTAGAAATCACTTTAGAATATCTCATAAGCAGTATTTATATTAACTAGGCTATGAACCTCATAGCTCATGTGACTGTTATGCATATTACTTGCACTTATACAATGCAATTTTTTATGTTCATATTGTAATCAGTTCTAATTAACATTATTTCTAATTCTGGACTTATTTGTCTTTTCTTAATTATGACTTGCCATATTCATATACTTAGCTGACTTAAGAGAGAACAAACGAAAGATACTTACCACCCTGACTTCACATTAAGAATTTGAGATACAGGAAATAAACCCGCGAGATGCTTTTAATAAACTAATATAATGTAAGTTTACCGAATTTGTCTCATGGGGTACTAGATGACAAATAAACACATGTAGGTGTAAAATTTTTAAGCTGATTTTGGGGGCAAGTATTTTTAATCCAAATATAATTAATTGTTGTTTTTACTCTTTTAAAATATCGCTAATGGTTTTGAATAATATTCAGATTAAATAAAAAGACTGCTGCAGAAGTGATCGGGGTTTGGATTTCTGGACTTTTTCGTGATCAAAAAGATTCTTATTGCTATAATGCAGGGTGGAACGATAAACGAAACTACAGCTTTATTTTTAAACTTTTATTTGAAAATCAATTCAGGTAACTTGATTATGTAGTAGGGCTCATATTAATTCAATGTAGCCGCCTTCAGCTTCAACCCCGCCTCGATACGGGCCCGGAATTTGGAACATGCCTTTTCCACAAGTGCCGGCTTGAGTTCGGGAAATACTCGCCGGATGGTGGTGATTAGGCTGGCTTTGCTATTGTGGGAGGTCATGTTGGTGATGCTCTCGACGTATGAGCAAACGAAGTAGTCCAACGGATCGGGGTCGGGGAGTAGGAGGCATTGTGAATAATGTACAAAATTCTAGCACTTCTTTTGAAGCCAATTTTAGGACTTTTTGGACGTATGGGCCGGCGAAGAGTCCTACTGCCACACATAGGGTTTGCCAGCAACCACCTGATTGCATCAGGGAATCGCCACACTCTTCAGTATATCCAGATACACATTGGTATTGAGTTTCAAGCCGACTTCGAATATATGGTAGTATGATGTGACCTTCGCTTTAAACATCACCAAAGACCATAACCGTTTTATCACTCTGTGTATGTCCTTGTTATTAGATGTAATCCATCGATGCATTTACACGAAATGGTTCTGTTGTTATAACTTGGATTAGTAGAGAGCATGAGTTGTAGAGTGGTGCATCTCGGATTTCGTTCGTTGAATATTGTGTCATTTTCAAAAATGACAGAAGCCTCCTATCACTCTTGAAATTTGTACACAACTAGCCAACTAGTAGATTGTCTGCAAAAACATAGATGTATGGATATATACATACATATATATATATATATATATATATATATATAGAGAGAGAGAGAGAGAGAGAGAATATATGACAAAGAACTATATTCCCAAATCCATGATGTTGACCTTCTTATAATTCATTCCTTTAATTCAGTTGACTTATACAATCCTTGACAGTATCTGTTTCGTAGCGCAAAACCAATCACTCAATTATTATATGAATCAGTGAATCTATTATGCCCTTAACTCATCAGAAGAAATAGCAACAATCAATCCGTTAAAAGAAAATGAAATGTGATTTGACATGATTCAAATCCGAAAATTGGAAGAGAAGCTGCATATACTTTTAATATGTTTCCATCACGCCATTTTGAGTGTCATCAAAACTATATATATATATACATATATATATATATATGTATATATATACGTATGTATATATGTATATATATCCATAAACATGTTGTTTATGTTTAGCATTGCTTATGTTTTCATTAATTCTTTCCAACGTCTGGAGGATACACTTATGTCATATACACTTCCTCTACCCAGATGATTTCGCTACGTATATTTAATCATTGTTTATTATTGTGAGGCGGACATTCGCAAATGACACTCATAAAATAATACGATGTATTATATCATTTGTTTATTTATGCAGAATAGGAAACGCATTATTGTGGGCATATTCCAGGAAAGGTACTCAAACTGCTGGAAGATGAACAAAAGTTTTGTGGCGAGAAAACAATGACAATCTTTTTCTTACAAATAAAATACAATAAATAATCCAAGAAAAAATGAAACTCGAAGTAAATTATAAGGAAACAAGTTTAAGTCAAGGCATTGTACATTTCAAGGATATTTTTTTTTTGATAGCAAAGAAATTTTTTAATGATTTTTTTTTTTTCATGTTTCAAGTTTTTACCAACTTTTTTTTTACCCGGACGAATATAGGGTTAGGTGAATAGGAGAAGGTAGTGATTTGGTTATAATTAGGTTGTGTGTCCCTTCGTTTTGGGTTAAATTACGCTTCTGTTAGGATTAGAGTTTGCAGATAGGAGTTAACCTATTTTCTAACTTCCACGTATGTTCACATGTATGACAAATATTAGTTTCACCTATTTTTATTTTGAGCAAATAAATATTTGCTTCCGAATGCTGGTCAAACTCTATTAGATTTATTGGTCCGACTTTATTAAGTTTTTAAAAAATGTATTGAAAAGTTTTATAAGTTTTCTTAATTTTATCAAATTTTCTGCAATATGTTTTTATCGTGTTTGCCAATTGGCGACTGGTGTAATTTTAATTGGGTAAGCTGTTCTGCACATTCGGCGGTTTATGTAATCTTATAAGGCGCTTCTATACTCTTTATTTTCTTCTATTCAAAACTTGAAAGTTTCAGAAATTGAGAAATACGATTAGAAATATTGATAAGTAATTTTATGTTTACAGCAGTTGCCTCATTAATTCGGTGGATAGGCAGAAGTTTAAATTTAATGTAACAGACATCTCACTACTCAACGCTCTACAATCCACTGTAAGACATGTTCGCCACTAGTACCCCCTATGACCAAACAGCAATATGCCTCATATGAAAGAAAGTAAAGAGAGAATTAATGAATATGAATTTACCGAAATTAATTTCAATTAAAGCTAGTTGATTTACACTCTACACTTGACACAGTAAATTATGAGCACATCTTTGGATTACAGTCATTCATTTAAATATTAAAAAAACAGTTTTGGTGTTATGGACTAAGGAAAAAAGAAACTGATCATTTACAAGAACAGGTATTTTTATACGTATTAAAATATATCCAATATTTATCCAAATAATAAAAATAAAATATATCCGATATTTAAACAAATAGCATAAAAAATCAAATAATATAAACAAGGTTTTTTATTGTAAATTTATGCTTCAATTATCAAATCAGAAGTCATCTTGTTAATTATGTTTAGCATTGTTATATATCTTAATGTCTTTATTATTTTTAGAAGTTATTATTTTGGTTCACTGTAGTTTTTACAACAAGCAATTTGTATGATGTAGTCTCGGCAAATTTTACAAACTGTCAAAAAACTTTTACTTCATAATGTCAATCAAAACAAGTGTCCTATAATTAGTTAAATTTCTTTAAATTAACAATTGTAAATCTGTCTTTTACCGAATAAAGTCACGGCGAAAGCCTTCATTCATCGCTATCTTCAACTTCCTAAATAGTTCATATATAAATGAAGCCAATCATTCGCCATTCCTGCTTAATATATTTATATTATCGCCTAACACATTTACCTTACAAGTTCAGTGCATTTCATGGGGGAAAAAACTCGCTGACATCACTATAGGTTACCAGAAAAAAGATGATGACAAAACAGAGGCCAAGCATCTAATAATGAAGTCTCGTCTGTTTGTTGGTCTCACGGTCTATCATACTTACGTTTAGAATATGGATTGGTTTGTCAGATAATATTTCAAACAGTATTTTGTGTTGTGTACCATGCTTAAGTTTAGAACAAGTTTCATAAGAAAGAATATCCTCGCTGCGTCATATATATAGGTGTGTGCATATATTCATTCGCGGCTTTAAATAAAAGGGAGTAACTCGCGAAATAAGGAGTAACGCATACCAATAAAAGTATAATAAAGAGATAAGCAAAAATATAACGCATAATATATATATATATATATATAACTATATATGTGTGTGTGCATTAATCAAAATTTATAGTTAAAATGGTGTCATTTCAGTGAGGTATAAATGTAGGACAGAATAACTCAACTCTTGTAAACATAGGAAAAGTCGAAATAAAAGTATTTTAGTACTCCAAATACTGTACTCATTAATATTAGCAAAATAATTGTTTATTCCGAGGCATTAAATAATAGGTTATGAACATAAACAATAAAATATGACATGTGATCGTTTCTAAACGTATATTGAATAATTATTTTGTATATCTTTATGACCGGAAATTGACTCTTTTCCGCTGCCTTTATGCATTCCTAAATGGTACTAATTTCTCATAGATGTTTGCTTAACTTTTAGTGATGCTATAAAAGGCACACACACACACACACACACACACACACACACACATATATATATATATATTTATATATATTCCTTATATATCTTTATATATAACTTCTAGTTTTGATGCTATAAAAAGCATATATATATGTGTGTGTGTGTGTGTGTGTATGTGTGTGTATAGGGTGGAGCAGAAATAACAGGTGCTTTTTATATTATTAGAAATATATAAAAAGGTTGTGTTGCTGTACAAAACATGGCATTGTATAATTTAATAATCAATTATTTTCTATTAGATGGAAGTCCAAACCTAAGGTTTTTGCAGACGAGCGCTACGGAAAAAGTAACGATATAGTCATATCTGTTCAGATGGTAGTTCGTTTGCATTTTAGCATAACTCGATATCAGCCAGTTTCCAAAAGAGACAAATTCTAAATTAGATTATTTCTTTTTTTGCGCAGAAGATACGCTACAAAAAAAAAACTCCCTCGTAAGAATCACACTTAATGTGGACGCTTATCTCAGGGAGCGGGAAGCGATCCTCTCAGAAACATTATGCTGTCCTTAGAATTAGTGTCAGCTCTACAAGCCGAATCTTACATGAAGAGCTTAACTTTCAACCATAGAGATTAGCTATCACACAAACGCTTCAACATAGGTTATGGTTTATGACTAGGGTTAGGGTTAGAGTTTGGGTTACTGGCCTATGAGAAGCGACTTTACTTTCGCGTCAGATGGAAAAGATTTAGAAAACAAATGACAATCTCCTTTTTTAATGAGTGATGAAATTCATTTTCATCTGGATGGAACAGTTAATAAACAAGACAGTCGCTATTGGACTGGAGATAATCGTAAAGAACTTCATGAAACACTACTGCATTGTCATATAGTAATAGTATCGTGTGCTATAATAGAACTGGACTGATTGGTTCTTACTTTTTTAAGATAATGTGGAAATTCTGTTACAATTTCTCAGAATGTTACATTCAGATAATTATTATATTTTGCGTGGATGCTTTCATCAGGATAGAAGCAACAGCACATACCACCAGGAATTCAAATGATGCTTTTCGACAATTTTTTTGAAAACAGTTTATTTGCAGATTTGCTGAAAATCGATGTCCTCCTCAGTTTCTCGACTTGTCCGAATTTTTTGTTAACGAACATGTTTATCAGAGAAAAGCCTCGTGCTATTGAAGAATTTAATGAAGAGTTTTGTTTTGTAATTGCAGGAATAGACTATGACCTGCCGCAGAGAGTGGATTAAAGCTTTGATAAACGCATTTATATCGAAATAACGTAACATGAACATCACTGAGAAGACATCATATTCCGTATTTATTACAAAATGGCAAACATCTCAGAATAAATTAATAAAAAAATTATCTCAGTGTCAATAAACTCTTATATTTCATATTTATATATATAATATCCTTTTATTTCTGCCCCACGTTGTATAAGAATTATTTCTAAGAAGCTTTGAGAAAGTAAATGGCAATGCGGATATGATGCAAATTCGTAGCTGCCAATAAATCAACGAGAAATGCGCCTAAAATAATAAACCAATGAACGATTTACAAATCAAAGTGCGAATAGATAAATCCTAAATATATAATGAATAAAAAAATGCATTCAGACGCATAACAAAAACATGAATCAATATGAAATAAAATGAACTTGCAAAATATCAGTTGAACCGGCAAAATGATATAGAAATGAATAAACCAGTTAAAACAGTTCATCCAATGCAAATGCATTCTTAATCATAAAAGCGTGGTTTTGACGCAAGCCGAAACAACACATAGACTGAGGAAAAGTAAACGAAAAAAAAAAGAGATATTGAATAGTATGAAAACATATTATATATCATTCAACCACAGTAGTGGTTGAATATATGCTTAAGTCCGAAATTGAATGAATCGAGACACATTCAAACCCCCACCACTAATTCCGTTCGCAACCAAATTTCAAACAGGTTATATGGTTGGATAGAACTCCCTATTAGCTACATTTTGAAAAAAAATTTCGAAAATTGGTTCAGTAGAAAAAAAGTTACAACAAAATATGTGGGTTCACAAACAGGAGAGTAAGTACATAAGTGACTAAGGTTTTTTTTTTTATTTTGCATAACTTTTTTTGTATATAAATAATTTTTACTGCGATTTTGCCAATATGACATGTTAGCGTAACGGTTAGAGTACCGGGGGTTGGTCGAAAGATTTTAGGTGCAATCCCGTGTATCGTTTTTTTATAATTAAAAAACCGAACTTTTTTTTAATAACTATTTTTTTTTAAACTCTCCTTATGATTTTATAGCAAAAAATGGTGAATTTATCGATTAAAAATATTAGTGAATTCTATGATATACATATTCTTTGAATGAACTCAAATTTTTCGTTATCACATTTGATGAAAAATATAGTCCCATTTTGGCAATGCGTCTGACCAATGATGCTTTTGAACCCGCGACCAGCACTGCGATGTCATCAGCATTAGCCTGGGCATTAATATTCCTATTTTTAAACTCCTTTAAAAGAGGATTCAGCATACAGTTCCATAGTAAAGGTGATAAAATCCTACTTTGGGGGTTTTATTTAACTACTTCCCTTTTAACAGTTGCCCTCAGTAGTTCTACTTGAACTGTTCTGTGCCTCACCATATACTCAATCCATCGGATGAGTACTGGTGGCACATTGAGTTCTCGTAGCGACTTGACCATACTACTGAAGGGTATGTTGTCAAAAACTCCAACGATATCTAAAAAGACACCGAGTGTCATCTTCTTTTTTGTTAGTTTACGCTCTATACAGATCACGAATTCATGAACCGCAGTCTCGGTAGAGAACCTGGCTCGGAACTACTGTGATTGAATGATAAATATTGCATAAATGTGTGTTTGAGAGCTAATTTTTTTGACAATCATTAATAAATATTATAAATTTATATATTAATACAATAGCAATGCCTGGAAAAATCATGGATTATATGGAAAAATGCGCGCATGAAAAGTAATATTCTTAAGATTTTATTAAACCTAGAAAAGTAAAGGAAAAGAAATTCAACCTGGAAAAGTAAAGAACAAGATATTCTAGTAAAGTAAAAAATAAGAATTTTTTAGACTTAAAATATTGCAGCTAAAAATAAAATTTGAATATTGATAAATATTTTATTTATTATTTGCATATGTTGTTGTTTATTGTTGAGTTAGAAAGAATTAAATGATCCTAATTTTGATATAATAAAATTATTAATTTTTATGTAAATTATAAAATTAATTCTATATACTAACTAACTAATGAATTAATTTTATTCAAACAATTTTCACTACATAAATATATGCAAATAATAGGGGGGGAAATAAGTTCAATCCAGCGACTGACACCCTTTCTAACTCAACAATAAACAACAACATATGCAAATAATAAATAAAATATTCATCAATATTCAAATTTTATTTTTAGCTGCAATATTTTAAGTCTAAAAAATTCTTATTTTTTACTTTACTAGAATATATTGTTCTTTACTTTTCCAGGTTGAATTTCTTGTCCTTTACTTTTCCAGGTTTAATAAAATCTTAAAGATATTACTTTTTATGCGCGCATTTTTCCATATAATATATATATATATATATATATATATATATATATATATATATATATATATATATATATATATATATATATATATATATATATTGAAAAATGTCCGGGGGGTACAGAATTTTATAACAGCTAAATACAGACCAAAAAGCATAATGAATTTAAAAAATAAAAAATGAAAATATAGGTTAGCTAACCAGGTTTCGTTCCTCACTTATCAAAACTAAATCGAGGAAAATACGATTTAAAACAAATAAAAAAATGTCATCAAAATGGCGGGGTAGGAAAAAAAAAAGAAATAAACGGGGCAAAAATTACATAGAGACTAAATTAAGTCCAAGAAGATTTTCTTTTTGCTTGCAAAGAGTAGGTCTCAAAGACTTAATAAAAAGAGTCTCTAACATTTTCAAATTATAGGGAGAGTGCGACTTACTAAGGATCGTTAACATGTCAGCACTGAAATTCGTGGCACACGCATTGTTATTTATAAGATGGTCACAAATCGCCGAACCATACGTATTACTCAGAACCTCCGAGGGTGAAAAATTTGCATAACGAATATTTGAAGGCACATGCTGTTTCAAACGAAAATCTAATCTTTGCGATGTTCGCCCAACATAGTGCGCACTGCAACTACATTTGAATAAGTAAATAATAGAATTATTATGGTGGGGGGGGAAGAACATCTTTGCGAATAGACGGCAACATAGGCCTAGTTGAAAAGCAACACGCGGGTTTGATGCAAAATAACACCGTTGCACAGACAAGGAAATTTGCTTAGTAAATCGGTCACTGATGTTACCTAGCCAAGGTAGACGTAGGTACACAGGACATCTATTAGCTATGATTTCTTTGGGTTTATGAAAGTTAAAAACTTTCTTATTGATAGTAGTTTCAACAATATCCAAGGGGTAACCATTATTACAGAGGGTCTTAGTGATGAATTTGAGTTCGTCATCCAAATTAATCCCAGAACAAATTATCAAGGCCCTATGTGCTAAAGTTTTGATTAAATTATATTTTTGTTTTATAGGGCAAAAAGAGTCCCAACGAATATATAGACTCGTAAAAGTTGGCTTACGATAAATAGAAGTAAGAAAACACGAGGATGTCTTGGATACAAAAACATCAAAAAATGGAAGAGTAGAATTCGTTTCCTTGTCTACCGTAAACTTAAGGGCTGGATGAACGTTATTAAGGGACACAAAAAAGCATCCGCATTCGTCTCGTTGTCAAACAAGCAGAAAGTGTCGTCAACGTAACGAAAATAAATGTCTGGTTTGCATAAACCAGACAATAGACCCTCTTCATTAAAACCCACAAAGATATTAGCCAACGCTGGTCCCAATGGGGAACCCATGGCCACACCATCCGTCTGTCTGTACATAATATCGTTGAAACTGAATTCTACCCACATGGTAGCGAATTTCATCAATTCTACGAAAATATTTTTCTGATATTGGGGGAGTCGGAATATTACTCCGATATAAAGCGCCAGTACAAATGCTAATAGTCTCTTACAATGGGATACAAGTAAAAAGACTGGAAATATCGAAGGAACACATAACTTTGTCTGAATGAGTATAATTTTGTATAATGTTAGCAAAGCTAAAATAATCTTTAATACAATATGAACTATAAAGTTCCAAAACAGGTTTTAAAATGATTGTCAACCATTTTGCTAACTTATGTTGACAAGACCCTGTCATAGATTCTAGAAGTGTAAGCAATTTTGAGTTTCAGAACAGTTTCAGATGGTTCGCTGTTACACACGTCCTGGGAGGTGACTTGTTTGTAGTCGACAGTTCCACATAACAAAATATTCTTACCGTGTCGAAACCCAGGAAAGAACATGTGAAATTGTTCCAGAAAAGGTTTAATATTCATGAAGCAATTCTGGTTTCTGATTGGTTGGTAGTAGAACGTGAATTTATTTGATTCGTCAGTTCTTAGCAGCATCGTTTATAAATAGAATCGTCCGACTGTGTGGGATCATACCCAATTAAAACAGTGTTTTGATGGGATGTGTCTCCTAGCGGCTTCGGCTGATAGGAGACAGGGTAGTACAAGTCAAGGATTCGTCACTTGACACTCAGCCCAACAGGTGAGGGGCCGGGAACCGGCCCACAACCTGCTGGACTGAGGTACACCGCCTGGGTAATACCTAGGAGGTCCACCCTCCCAGACCATGCCACCGGGCTTTCCGGTGGGGCAAGTTTATTGCTTGCCGCCTGAGGCGCCCCGATCGGGGAATGCCGACGGGGTTGCTCAGGTAATTTTTTAAATTGCAGGAGTGTCCCTCCTTTAGGGGAGCCTGCGGGGTTCCCACTTTCCAGGCCTTGTGCCAAATAATGCTGAGGTGGGCAGCATTTAAATAACTACCCCATTAAAACTCCATTTTGAGCGGCTTCGGCTGCAGGGAGACAGGGTAGTACATATCAAGGATTCGTCACTTGACACTCAGCCCAACAGGTGAGGGGCCGTGAACCGGCCCAGCACCTGTTGGACTGAGGTACGCCGCCTGGGTAATACCTAGGAGGTCCACCCTCCCAGGCCTTGCCACCGGGCTTTCCGGCGGGGCGAGTTTATTGCTTGCTGCCTGAGGTGCATCGACCGGGGAATGCCGACGGGGTTACTCAGGAAATTTTTTAACTTGCAGGAGTGCCCCTCCTTTAGGGGAGCCTGCGGGGTTCCCACTTTCCAGGCCTTATGCCAAATATTGCCGATGTGAGCGGCAATTAAATAACTACCCCATTAAAAGGTCTTTTGATTCTGCGCTGCGTTATTTGTAAGTTTATTATCTCCTCTCTGTCATTTTCCTTTCCTTCTTCTTCACCGAGTCGGATTTTTTTTTCTACACGACGCTTTTTTTTTCCTTTCCTATTGTTTTGCTGTTTTTTATAACAGTTTTTTAGACTTTTTTTAACCGTTTTTAAACGGTTCGGCTGTGGCCGCTTCCGCGAGCCAGATGCCTGTCATCGTCAATATGGAGACGGAGAGCGTCGCAGCTGCAACGCCGAACCCGTGAACAAAACCCCCAAAAGTCGATATTTACGTCACTCAATTCGTTGAGAAGGCAAAACAATGCCTTGCCCAAGTTACTGACACAGGACTAATTGTCAACATCCCGAAATTGGATGAAATAAGGAAAAGTTGCCTAACACTATTTGTGGTAGATAGGAAGACCAAGAAAGTGATAAGAGCAACCGTGGATATAATCATCAACTTTCAACTTACTGGCAACCGCAGGAATTAGACCTTTACGCGTCATAAAGTGTAAGGGTTACAATACGTGGAGTGCACTCTTTAACTCGTCACAAGTGTGCCTCACTATTTCCCAAAAGGAAATAATTATTCAGGAATTCATCCTGAGGACAGAATACCTAGGGAAACGACGCACGACAGTATCGGTCTTCCATGTACCACACCACGTAGATGGCGAACACCTCGGTGCCTTTTTCCTAAAGTTTAGGGAAATGGTACACATTGAAGTCTACGAATTCCACGGGGTCTGGTCTTTCGACATACTCCTGAACAAGGAAGATTTCATAAGCATCCCCTTCTTCCTTGAGGTGGGGGAAGAAAAGTTGCCCATAATAGTGGCCGGCAGGCGACCTACATGCTGGCACTGTGGTGAGATCGGACATCTCACATCAGATTGCTCATCCAAAAAACCTACTCCTAACACAAAGAAAATAATATGCGAGCATTTGGGAGCCAGCACACCAAAAAGTGTTCCCAACCAAACTACCAGCGAAACGACCAACACCAAAGACGAGACCCTCAGAGGAAAACCATGGCAGATCGCCCCTGGGAAAAAGACCCCCGGACGTATTTCCCTCGACCAGATGAGAGAAGAGGCTATGCTTCAACACGACCCAGGCAGAGAAAAATATATAGAAATAGTAAATCTCAAGAAAAAACTGGACACCAAAAAACAAACACATCAATCCCCATGCAAGTCACCTCCATCCAAAAATACCAGACTCATCACTACACAGTACCCACAACATCCAAAACTCCTTCCCCTTTTAAAATGCCTCCTCCAGTTACAACTCCTGTCCCCCCCCAAAATACCCAAACTAATTCCACTAAGTCCTCTTAAAAAACATAAATCCCCCCTCTCCTGTACCAGCCACCTCTAAGTCCCCTCACAATACTCCTCCTGTATCTCCAGTAAAAACCCCTACCAACCCTACTAACATATATACTGACATGGACACTACCCCCTCACCTGAACACAAAAAAGACCCTCTACCTCCCTGGAAAAGATATTTGCATTCTAAACTCAGCTGCCATTAATAACAATAAGAACTTTAAAGGTGCAGACCTCAGCAAACTAATTGATTTCAGGGAGGTAGGGGGGAACTAATAGACATTCCCACCAATTTCCCTAAAGCTAGACGCATACTAACCGTAATTAGAAAAAAAAGAAGAGGCAAAGGATCTATGGCAAATGCTGGAGGAGGCAAATAAGGCTTTCAATATTTCCCCTGCCCTAGCCATATTTAAAGACACGGACATTAAAAATCTATAAAAATGTTATGTTGGGAAGGTCCCGGTAAAAATGCACCCTCCCTGTATAGGATAGCTAAACTAACTTATCCTTTGCATGTCGGCGGTATCTCTCGTGACGGACTCATCGATACTGCGATGGGGACCTATTCCCTCACGAGAGCTGTCGGCACGCTTACGACCGCGATGTTTGTTTCTGATTCTCAACCTTAAGGCACAATCATGGATCTCAAGCTTGCTCGTGTGAATGTCCGAGGGCTAAGGGCCGACTCGCGAAAATGGCGCTTGAGTTTGGACCTGCAGCACCTTGGAGTGGATGTTTGCTGTGTGCAGGAAACCCATTTTATTCCTGGTGGCCATTTACGTGCGCTGTATAAGACCTTTAAGGATTATTCAGCGTACTTTAAGTCTCACTCTAGAGGGGTCTCCTGGCTAGTTAAAAGGTCCCTAGATGCGTCGTGTGACCCGTGCTACATGGATCCGGAGGGAAGACTATGTGTTTTGGATGTTGCCATAAAGGGTAGAGCATTACGTCTTATTGGGGTTTATGCGCCAAATAGCCACGTTGAGCTGGCTGCCTTTTTTCGGCGAATCGAGCAGTTCATGGATACTTCTCGAACGGTTATCTTAGCGGGAGACTGGAACGCGGTCCTGGATCCCGAGTTAGATCGATTTGGGTTACCTTCTAGGGGTACTAACATAGATCGGGATGCCGTTTTATTTCGTAAATTTGTGGATAAGTTTGATCTTATCGACAAATTCCGAAATGAAAAGCCCCGTGACTTAGTGTGGACTTGGACAGGTAGACGCGGCTCCGGTCCGGTACAGCTCTCGAGCTATATAGACCGGTTCTTAGTTAGGAGAATCGATGTAGGAGTATTGAATTGTCCAAGTTTTCACAACATAGTTTACTCGGATCACAGACTTGTCCGTGTACGGGTAAACTTAGGTAGACCTAAGCCTAGATTAGCCGGTTACTGGAAGCTCAACACGTCGTTATTCGATGTGAAGGGCTTCCGGGAAGGGCTATTACTAACCGTACAACGGGAACTGACGGGAGCAATTATAGGGAATAGGTGGTGGGTAAAAATTAAGGAAGCCATTAGGTCCTTTTCTGCCAATTTTAGCAAAAGACTCAACCTAGAATCTAGGGCAGCTGAAGCGACACTGGAGTCTAGATTAGATCGGGTGGTGGAGGAGGGGGATTGTGCTAGCGTTAATTTAATTAAGGCTCAGCTTGCCTTCCTTACTGAAAAGGAGCACCAAGCTTTAGCAATTAGGGCTAGCCAGGAAGCAACAAACATGGCCGCTGAACTGCGTGCAGAGGAGCTGAGGCAAGCGGCCGATAGGCACATCGCTCGTGTCACATTGCCGGACGGGCGTACCGTGACCACAAACCAGGGTGTGCTTGGAGGCGTTTAGATCTCATTTCCAGGAGCTTTTTTCCATGGAACCCGGTCTGTCATTAGAACAGTTCGACACCTATTTGGCTGACTTTTCTCGTCTTTCGACGACCGAAGCGGCTAGGTGCGAAGGTGGCATAACGGAGGATGAAGTCATTGAAGCCCTAAAGCAGGTCGGCCTTAATAGGTCTCCGGGGATCGATGGTCTGCCCTACGAAGTGTATTTGAGGTTGTCGCACATCTTTGTCCCTTTGCTGACGGTTTTATTTAACTCATGGTTTAGGAACGGCTCAATCCCCAAGTACTTTACCATGGGTGTGATAAAGCTTGCTCGTAAAAGCAAAGATGGTGGGTATGGGTTAGGTAATTTCAGGCCCTTAACGATGCTTAACGCGGAGTTAAAGATTTTGGCCAAGATTCTCGCAAATCGTCTGCAGCTTGTCCTGGCTCGTCTAGTTAGCCCCGAGCAAACGTGTGCCGTGAAGGGCAGGCCAATCCAGGATAACTTGCACACGATACGCCTGATGATAGAAAAAGTCGATACTGAGGCCGCGCTGATCAATTTAGATCAGCCCAAAGCCTTCGATAAGGTTGATCATCGGTACTTGGGGGCTGTTTTGTCGGCGGTCGGTTTTGGCCCGCAATTTCGCTCGTGGGTTCATCTTCTCTATGCTAACCCCGCGGTGATGGTAGAAGTAAATGGGAGGAGGTCGAGACCCTTCAGTTTGTCACGTTCAATTCGTCAAGGGTCCCCGTTATCACCCATGCTGTACGTGCTTGCAATAGAGCCATTTCTGCGCAAGCTAAGGGTGAACCCGGTCCTACGCGGAATCACTTTGCCAGGTGTGGATGCCCAGGTAAAGTACTCCGCCTATGACGACGACGTAACTGTGCTTGTAACGAGCAGTGCTGAGATTAGTGTCGTCAGTGTAGAAATCAGATTGTATGAAACGGTAACAGGGGCCAAAATTAACTGCGAGAAGTCTTCGGGTTTGCGCATCGGTGCCTGGAGGGGTATGCCCCTTCAGGGACCCTTTAATTGGAGCGACGGGCCTTGCAAGATACTCGGCGTCTGGTTTGGTCCTGACCTCCAGCTGGAGAAAAATTGGTCGGAAGTTCTGAAAACGGTCCGATCCGCAGCTGCGCTGTGGATCAGTAAAAACCTTTCATTAAAGGGGAGAGCGGAGGTGTGTAATACCCACATCTATCCAATCTTCATTTATCGTCTATCAGTACTTCCAATCCCGTCAGATACACTGCTTTATCTGCAGAGGGCTCTTTTCAACTTTTTATGGCTTGGAAGGGCCCCTATGGTCTGTCGCGATGTCTGGTACCTACATCCTTCTGAAGGCGGTCTAGGTATGCCAAACGTGGAGATTCGGTTCCACACATTACGGCTCTACTACCTGGATCGAATGTGCATACAAGATAGGGAAGACGGTGCCCTCTGGATGGAGGACACCAAGAAAGCCTTTTTGGCTTTGAGATGGGTGCATGAGTCCCAGGGGGAGGCACACAGGTTGTTCCGAGGTGAATGCCCCTTCTACCGCGAGTGCCGGCGCGCGCTGAAGTTTCTCTTAAGAGTTAGGGAAAGCCTCTCCAACGCTCTGCTGTTGTCCCGAAAGGCATTATATCGGGTACTAGTGAGGGGATCCGTAAGGGATGTTATTGGTGAGGGGCTCCCTTTGACGAAGGGGCAGCTCCGCTCAATCTGGCCTTGGACGCCTGGGTCGAGATGCCTCACTAATGACGAGGCATCCTTGACCTGGCTGGTAATTCGGGATGCTCTCTGGGTCGGTAAGAGACTTCACTCAGCTGGCTTGGCGGTTTCACCTATTTGCAAGCGATGTGGCGATGAAGTCGAGACTTTATGTCACGCCTTCGTCTACTGTCGCATCGTGGTGCCGCTGATTGAGTTTGTTACAGGTCTCATGGTCCGCATACTGAACATATCGTCATTAACTTTGGTTCCTATCAATGTATGTAGCAATTGGGCTCCGACAACGGATAGGATTAGAAAAGAATTGTGTCTGTCCTTGCTAGCAGTTATGAGAGGTGTCATTTGGAAAAGACGTATGAGAGTGGTCTACGGATCTGAGGACTTCGCCCCCCTCGACCTTATACGAATCTTCCGTTATCATTTGAGGAGTCGTATCAAGGCCGAGAGAGTTAGACTCTCTTCGTCAGACTTTGTTGAAAGGTGGGTGTCAGTTGCGCGTGTGTGTCGGGTGAGAGAAGCAAGTCTTGACTGGTTCTTGGATGTCCCTTAGGAAAAAAATTTTGGGTAACAGAAACGAACGTCAGCCCTGACTCGTTTAAAGTCCAGAGTAGGTCACGGTTTAGGCAAGGTTAGGACCATTTTCTAGGCTCTTGTGTTCATAACCTAATTAGTGTGTGATAGAGACCAATAGGCCCTTTTTACATTTGTCCCTTTTTTTTTAGCCCCGTTCTCTCCCCAATTTAGGCGACAGATCGCTCGATTCGCCAGAGATGCGGGTCTCCTTTCGAAGTTTTCGTAAGAGGTGTTTAAATAAAGCGTTCGGACCCGCATCACCTTTTCGACTGGCGAATCAGCGCACCTGCCACAGTTTAGCAACAGGGGGATCTTTTCTTACTAACATTGTACATATATCATTTTTTCCTGTATTATAAAATTTTTATACCTCAACCCCCCTTTTTTTTCTTATGGGTTTTAATTAGTTTATCATGGTATGATGTTCTTATGGTGAATGACGAAGGATGTATACGCTGATGGATGTATAGTATGAATGTGGTATTGTGGTGAAAGTACAGTGAATGTAGAGACTTTTTAGGTAAGATTAGTTAGCTTTAGACAGAGAAGACCGCCCTTCCCCCTCCCCCATTTTCGGCCTTGTGCCAAATTTTTCTTAAAATATTTTTTTGTATTTTACGAAAATAAATATCTACCCCATTAAAAGTCCATTTTGATGGGATGTCTCCTAGCGGCTTCGGCTGCATGGAGACAGGGTAGTACATGTCAAGGATTCGTCACTTGACACTCAGCCCAACAGGTGAGGGGCCGGGAACCGGCCCAGCACCTGTTGGACTGAGGTACACCGCCTGGGTAATACCTAGGAGGTCCAGCCTCCCAGGCCTTGCCACCGGGCTTTCCGGTGGGGCAAGTTTATTGCTTGCTGCCTGAGGCGCCCCGACCGGGGAATGCCGACGGGGTTACTCAGGCAATTTTTAAATTGCAGGAGTGCCCCTCTTTTAGGGGAGCCTGCGGGGTTCCCACTTTCCGGCCTTGTGCCACATAATGCTGATGTGGGCAGCATTTAAATAAATACCCCATTATAAGCCCAAAATATTGCAACATCCTCCCTATTTTTTACAATGGGGAAGTCCCTTGTGTTTGTTCTGCTCAAAAATAAATACATATTTTCATATTTACTTAGACATAACAAAAATTAGAAATCATTTGGATCTTAGAATTTTAGCATTTAAAAAGACGCCATTTTTAATTGTGTTCAAATGTCAAAAAGGAAAATTACAAAGATTTTATTTTTAAGCAAAAGTATTACTTACGCATTAGTAGGTTAAAGTGTTAATACAAATAAAATGGATACAGTTTAACGTCTTGTCCAGGACTTTTTTTTGTTTTGTTTTTTTGGATATATAGAAATCTATATACTCTGAGCATTACCCCTAGGGTTTGCCGCTGATATTCATGCAAAAAAGTAAGAGCCTTCTCATAAGTGGAACTTCGCTGGTCCTTATTTTTAATATATAGAAATCTATATACATACAGGGCAGTGAAAGAAAAATAAAATATTCAGTCGAATTCACCAACAAGTCTTGAGAAAGAAACGTTGTAGCTTTATCCGTGTCGCCGGTTTCGTAAATACATCAGCGATATTTTGTTCTGATGATATGTAATTCAAAATAATTGATTCCTTTTTTATCTCGTTTTTTATCAAATGGTATTTTATATCTATATGCTTAGATCTTTGTGCTAAGACTATACTGGCTTGATTATCACAATTAATTACTACGGGGCTTGTAATCAATTCTGGCTCTAAAATAGTCTTCAGGATATTTTTAAGGTAGAGTGTTTCCTGGGTCGTGTGTGTGAGCGCGATAAATTCTGCTTCACACGTAGAGAGAGATACAATCTGTTGCTTTTCAGATTTCCATGAAATAATAGGCCCATTTTCTGAGAGTCTGAAGCAATATCCAGATACACTCTTGCGATCTTCGTCGTTTGCCCAGGCTGAATCCGAAAAACCTTCTAATTTTAGGGTATTTCTGGATTTTCTAAATACTAACTTCTGTTCTTTGGTTCGTTTTAAATAACGTAGGACTTGTTTAGCTCTGTTTAAATCCTTCATTGTCGGTCGTGATAATTTTTGTGACAGTTGTGTTACTGTATAGCATATGTCGGGCCTGGTTGCAGTTATTAAATATATAAGACTACCTATAATTTCGCGATATTGTGTGTCATTATTTCAGATTCTGTGTGTATATTGTTATTAATATAAATTTCGACCGGTGTAGAGCGTTTCTTGCACTCTCCCATTCCAATTTTTAATAGTATTTTGTCGATGTACCTCGATTGAGTCATCGTAACAAGTCCTTTGCTTTGAGTAAATTCTATCCCCAGAAACCAGGATATTTTGCCAAGATCGGTCATTTTGAATCTTTTACTTAATTTGTTCTTAACATCAGTTAATATTATGTCACAATTTGATGTGATTAAAATATCATCGACCCACAAAACTAAAATCAGTAGTTTATCGTCTTTGTGTTGGGTATATAAACAGAGGTCTACAGCGCATTGCCTAAATTGTTTTTTAATAATATAATCATGGAATACTATGTTCCAACACTGAGCACTCTACTTTAGACCATATAATGACTTGTTAAGTCGCCACACGCTATTTTTATTTTTCATTATAAATCCCTCTGGAGGGGTAATATAAATTTCACAGTCTATTGGGGCATTCAAATACGCATTTTTTATGTCCATTTGATGGATGTTTAGGTCATATTTTGATGCGACTTGCAGTAAAATTCTGATTGTCGTTAGGTTTGTGGTCGGTGAAAGCGTAGAAAAGTATTCTTTACTGTAAATCTGAGAGCACCCCTTAGCAAAAAATCTTGCTTTGTACTGTTCTACGCCTGATGCTGTACTCTTTTTTGTAAAGGCCCATCTGGTAGAAATAACATGTTTATCTCTTGGGAGAGGCACTACTGTATAGGTATAATTTTCGGTTAAGGCATCTATTTCTTTTTTCATGGCAATTTTCCATTCATCCCAATGTTCTGAATTAATTGCTTCGTTGAAGCTTTTTGGCGCATTTTCCATTGAATAGCAATAGTCGATTTGATAATCCTTTATATTGTCGACCACAAAAAAAACGGGTCGTCTTCTATTTATTTTGGGATATCTTTCGACTTTATCATCATCATCATCATCATGGACACACTCGCCTCCGTCATTTTCATTGTTTTCGTTTGTTCTTATTATTTGAGGTAATATAATTTCATTCTCTTCATATGACGGGTTTTCGTCCGTAAAATTAAACGTGTCTGTGAATTTTACAGACCGGATTCTTTTTATTTTATTTTTTTGGGGAAAAAATATTAAATTGGCTGTACTGTTTTTATCGTATCAAAGAAATATACCTCTGTCGGCTTTAATTTCAGTTTACTCTTTTTCTCCATGTATGCGAAGCAATTTGAACCAACTATATGCATTCTGCTTAAATTTGTTTTTTTTTTTTTTACCGCAGAAAGATTCATATGGAATTTTAGATAGTGTTTTGTTAAGGCACCTGTTGCTTATATAGGCTGCCGCAATGAGTGCATACGTCCAGAGGTTTTTAGGGAGTTTTGCTTCAATGAGTAGGCATCTTGCCATTTCAAAAAGTGTCCGCCACGCACGTTCAGCAGTCCCGTGTTGGTGTGGCGATCTAGGAGCTGATGTTTCATGCCTGATATTTAATTAGTAAAAGTTCAAAGTCTTTATTGGTGAATTCCGTACCGTTGTCGGAGTGAATACACTTGATATCACCGTAGCGGACCATGTCGGCTCGATATTTCTTAGTTGCTAGCAGGGTATCAGATTTTTTCTTTAAAAAGTAAACCATTATAAAACCTGAATGGTCACCTACGAAATTCAACACATATCTATAATGTTCTCTGGCCATCGGTTCTACGTGACCGTTCAAGTCACAATGCACCATTGATAGGATTAAAAAAAAAATTTGTTTTGCCTTTTTGTCTGGTATCTTGTTTTGATAGTTTGTCATTTTCCCTTGCGTACAGACGTCGCAGTTGAAGGTTTTTGATGTTTGTATTTGGATTCCATCAACTACAGTCGGCAACTTTTTGATATCAGGAATATTGCAGTGTCCAAGAATTTTATGCCATGTCTGTAGATCATGGCAGGCGGTTTTTGATGGGACTACGATATTTAAATAATATAGTCTTCCATTTTCTTTAATGTCGAATACAGTTCCATTCGGGTATACCAGTTTTTATTTATTGGGGCTAAAGTTTATAGTTGCACCTTGTTTTGTAGCAGTTTGTACAGAAAATATATTTTGTTTAAATTTTGGGATTAGAAGAGCGTTTTCTACTTTATTGTTTTTTAGCGAGATTTTCGCATTGCCTCTTTTCAAAACGATATCATTGACGGGCTTTCCGGTGGGGCAAGTTTATTGCTTGCTGCCTGAAAAATTGCAGGAGTGCCCCTTTCTTTAGGGGAGCCTGCGGGGTTCCGAATTTCCGGCCTTGTGCCACATGTTGCTGAGGTGGTCAGCAAATAAATATCTACCCCATTATTAGCCCAAAATATTGCAACATAGATAATATAGGTCTCATCGGTACCCCCTCTTTATGGGTCTTAGGCACACCATACAAACGAGGGCGAATAGAACCAGTAGGACGAATTAAATCAGAAATGAAAGTGGGAAGAACACCAATTTGACCCATTTGACAAGTTGTTTTTGGAACTTGGTCTCGATAGAAACAGTAGAATCATGAGTATCTACCGGACCAAATTTAACAAATTTAGAGGTGCCCCCCAAAATAGTCAACATTGAAATAATCCTGGTGATCCATAATGACAACGCCAGAACATTTATCCGGTTTTGTGATGACAAAAGATTTATTATGGCGAAGTGGTTTGATTATACGATAATGTTCACTTCGCCATTTTTCTTCACAAAACAAAACTCAAGTCTTGGACTTGCGTTTCGTTGGCTGTCATGGCCCTTGTCGGCTGCGACGTTGTTTGGCGGTGGAAATAATTATATTATTTATTTAATGCAAAAGTGTATTTATGACAGTAACATAAAAATCTTGGCGATGAAGTTGCTGAGAAGGTTATTGATATCGTTTAGGTTTTTAAGCATTTCTCACGCAAAAAAGTTGTCAAGATGTTTGAAAAGTAGTAGTCGGTAGGTGAGTGGTCTGGAAAGTATGGCAGATGAGGCAGAGTTTCGTGGCCCAATTCGTTCCAGCTCTGCAGGGTCGATTAAGCACCGTGTGGCCGGCCATTGTGGTGGAGGAGAATTTGGAATTTTCTGCTGACTAGTGTTTGGTGTTGTTATCGAAGATTCTGATGCATTTCACTCATTTGCTGTCAGTAGTTTTCAGTCGTAATGGCTTGGATCTGCATTCAAAAAGTGTAATGGATGAGACCGATCTCAGACGACCACACAGTCAGCATGAACTTCTATTCGTGCCACTCCGGCTTCTGGAAGTGTCGTGGAGCTTCGTCGGTGTCTAATCGTTGATCAGAGTGTCGCCGGTTGTCATGAAAAAAACACTTTTCATCGCATGTCACATCCTAGTCGAGAAACGTGTCGTTCTTCTTGCGTAAAAGAAGAGAAGATGGCACTTCATAACACCTTTTTTCTTGGTTGTCCTTCTATTCTTGAGGTACCATTTATCAAGTTTTTCTTTGTCCCGACGCCACCACGTAATTTCTTAAACTGTCATTGTGATGTGCGTGCATGAATAAATAAATAAATAAAAATAAAACAAACAAATGAGGATTAACCGAACAGGTTCATATCTGTTTTCCCCCTTCTCACCCTTAAGGATTTTGTTGGTTGTTTTTGTTTTACGGCATATCAACCCTTTCCGGGTTATTTAATGCCGAATCCAAAGATTTCGAAGAAAAATATTTTTAATAGACTATATTTTTTGTTTTCACATTGGTTTCTATTCAACCCATAGTTGGGGCCCTAACAGGTACTACTACTCCGGGTCAGAGTGGACCTGGGAGCAATGGTAATTAAAGGATGGCTCCATACTCCCCAAAGCCCACAAGCTGGGACCTCACCACTGGATATAGTTTAAGGTCATATCCAGGACCCCCATTGAGGGACTTTTTCCCTCTGCAGGGGGTCAGCCGGCGTATTCTAATGCCCCACCGACAGGGCCTCATCCTTAAGGAAGAGATTCTATTCTCAATAATTATGGACATCAACACCTACCATATTACGACACATTATGTGTGTAAATAAACGTAATATAATTGAGAGTACTGAAAATTCCTCCCAATATTGTCATTATTCTTTTATACACTAACTCGAATTCATGGTGTTTCCCACAAACAGCACTGATATAGCCGTCAAACACAATTTCTTTCATACTACGCACAGTTTCACGGAAACTACAACACATTACTCATATATGAATATGAATCTATATAGATCGTCTTAAAAGTGGTTCATGTTTATATAAAAACAATAAATAAAATGAGAAAATGAATTTATTTGTTGTTCAACTGATTTCATGTATTTTGTTTTATTATTATTAATAAAACATTATTCTAAAACAAAATTCTCGCACATACCACCTTACACCTGACGGTCGTATATTTACAGATAAGTGATTTACTTTTTGTGGTATCGCATGTGTCTCCTTTCAAATACGTTTAGGAAGGGTTTATTGTGTAATCTTCAACCGTGTTGAGACGGGTTTTGGTGTCATTGAATATCGTTTTCTTTTTACCATTTTTCTAAAAGACTTTCTTTGTAAATACACGCTGTTGTTATGCTTTACTGACATGTTCCATTCGATTCTCACAACAGAAATACTCATGTGACTTGAAATTGATTTTGATTGATTTTTGTTCTTTGCTTTAAAACCAAATTCTCACCTCATAAACTGTTCTCGTGTCGATTAATCCTTTTCAACACAAAATATGCAGGTGCTTTAAAAGAGAAATCAAATGCAAAATACGATGAATATTCATCCATATCTATTCAACATTTATATAAGCAAAGTAAAAGGCAAATGTGAACAAGTCAGTTGTGTATTTCCAAACTTATTCAGTTAAATAAATGATCTATATCATAAGTTGTTTATCACTTTTGAATACAAATAAAAAAAGAAATAAAACCGAAATCGTTCAACTATGGTCACATGTTCACTTTTTGCTTTTAAACTACAATGTATTCAGTGAACAAGAAAGAAAAATCTCTACAAATTGAGAATACCGTTCAAATATTTTCAAGAAATATACACACACATATATATATATGTGTGTATATATATGTATATATATGTATATGTATATGTATATATATATATATATATATATATATATATATATATATATATACTGTGTGTGCAAAATCAAGACTTCAAGACAAGGTGTTGGTCGTAATGAAAAGTGTATTTCATTTTCCGTTACAATTGTTTCAATGTCCAATTCGACAATTTCAAGCATTATATCGTTTGAAAATTGTCAAAAACCAGCATTTCTTCAGACCTTATGAATAAACACACTTTTGGCAATGTAGCATCTTTTGAATAGAAAGAAAAAAAAGAGGGAGTATCCCTAACGGGAACAAACATGCGAGAAACATTTACCTTGGTTGTGGTTACGGAAAAGCACATTTAAATATTAATCTATCGCCTAATTTTCGTATCCTTTTTTAAGAACAGAGTTATGTGAAGTTTCTACGGGGGGGGGCTAACCGTTTAAAAAAGAAAATATCGCGGTACTGGACTTGTTTAAAAACATAACTGATCCACTCAAATGTAAGTTTACACAACTGGATATCGTCGATTTTTACCCGTCAATCACTAAGGAAATCCTAGAAAAATCGTTGATCTTCGCATCAAAATATAGAAAGATAAGTTAGCTCGATAAGGAAACAATCATGCAAGCTAGACAGACCCTTTTATTTTTTGACGATAAAACATGGGTCAAAAAATCAAACCCCAAAGACCCCTTTGACTGCGATGGGGGCGTATGACAGTACGGATATCTGCGATCTGGTTGGACTTTTTCTACTGGAGACCATGAAATATAAATTCCCAGATCACTTTTTTGGATTATATAGAGATGATGGACTTTGCCTATCGCGTGACTACAATGGATGTGCACTAGACAGGCTTAGAAAAGACCTAACTGGATTTTTTAAGGAACTAGGCTTTAAAATAATAATACAGACAAATTTAGATAGAGTAGATTTTTTAGATGCCACTCTAGATCTCGAGAAGAAAATACAAAAACCCTTCCACAAACTAAATGAAAAACTTATGTGCAAAAATAAGGGTTCATGCCACCCACCCTCAGTGTTTAAAAATATGATAGCAAATATTAGCCAAAGGATTTCACGGCTTTCTTCGAACGCTGAAGTGTTCGAGAAAGCAGCACCATATTATAATGAAGCACTGCATCAAAGTGGGTTCAAAGAAAACATAAAATTTCAACAAACTCAGGATAATAGAGAAAAAAAAACGAAAGAGAAAACGGAAGATAATCTGGTTCTTACCTCCGTTTTCATTGAACACTAAAACTAGAGTAGGGCATTTTTTCTTAGCCTTCTAGACAAGCATTTTCCAAGAACACATAGACTACATAAACTTTTTAATAGAAACACTGTGAAAGTTAGTTACTCGACAGATCAATCAATAAAGTCGATAATATCCAACGAACCAAAAAAGATAGATAACGCCGTCTGCTCTTGCAGGACAAAAAATAGCTGTCCATTGGAGGGTAATTGTAAAGCTGAATCCCTTCTTTATGAGGCCAAAATAACGGAACAATCCACAAATATACCGGAAATATATATAGGTATGACAAAAGGCCAATTTAAACAAAGATATTATGCGCATATGAGCTCCTTTAGAGCTAAAACAAGGATGAATACAGCATTAGCTACCCGCGTGTGGAAGCTTAAAGAAAAAAATACACCCTTTTCCATAAAATGGAGAAAAATAGAGCATAAACCAGCATACGTCCCGGAATTAATCAAATGCTCACTCTGTAACGCAGAGAAATACTACATCCTCCGGGCCATTCATGACCCAAAAATAAAATGTTTAAATGTGAGGAGTGAAACTTTGAAAAGTCGCATACATAGAAGGAAGGAGCTCCTAATAAATTGGATCAATGAAAAGAACAACACTTAGATGCTGTTTATATATATATATATATATATATATATATATATAAATGTAAAAAAAATTGTAAATACATAAATGATTAGTTGGTAAACTTGGATTTTAATCGCAATTATATTATAGATTTTAAATTAATGTATTTTATAAAAAAAATGTTGAATTATATTTTATAAATGTAATTTATAATCTATTTCGAATTTAAAACTATAGAAAAATATAATAATGTTAATGAACTAGGGAAATCACTTAGGATAGATAAATACTCACTGTCCCAAACCTTGAAAGATTTGGGGGTTTTTAAAATAATTTTTAAACGTATTTCGAAATTATAAACGTGATTCGATATAATTAAAACTATATTTTTTTAAACGTATTTTTGGAAATTTGTAAATGTAATTCGATATAATTAAACGAATTTTTAAGTGTTTAACCGATACCAATACAGATTTTAAAGTTTTTTATAATTAACGAAAGAGATTTTAAAATTAATTTGGGGTCAAATTAAAATCGATTTATATAAAGAAAGATTTTTTTTCGAAATTAGATCTTAAATGTAAATAATTCAAAGTTAAAAATTAGGTATTAAATTATCCGATAAAAAGGGGGGGGGGATTAAACAAAACGAGATTTAAACATGAATTCGCGAGGTATATAAACTTCCGGTTATAAGACGAATATTGGCTGAAGAGAGCTTGATAAGGATACCTTAAACCGGCCTTATTATCGGGCTTGAAACCGACGGTACCAATGATCTGTCTCAACTAACAACTTTCTGTACACAAAATATAAATATATATATATATATATATATATATATATATATATATATATATATGCATAAGAGAAACATAAATATATATATATACATATATGCATATATATATATATATATATATATATATATATATATATATATATTAATAGAGAGTGGAAAACTAACTATTTGTACTACTATTACTAAAACACTGACACTTGGTTTTATTAGTGCTCGACTGGGTAGGTGTATCAGAATTTGGGGAGGGGTTTTTGACAGCCCTAACACTAAACTGCAAATAAAATATTTTTAAAAAACTCGTAATTTCTCTTTTAAAATGGGTTGTTTATTTTCTTTATGGATTATACTTCCAAAATAAACTATTAAAGTTGTAAAAAAAGTAATAGAAATATTATTTCTTTATTTAAATAAAACAGTCATGAAATAAATCGATTTTTACGAGTTAAGTATTTTTCAATTTTTAAACATTGGCAATCAAGTTTTTTTTATTCATTCAATTTTTAAACATTGGCAATCAAGTTTTTTTTTTCATTCAATTTTTAAACATTGGCAATCAAGTTTTTTTTATTCATTCAGTTTTTAAACATTGGCAATCAAGTTTTTTTTATTCATTCAGTTTTTAAACATTGGCAATCAAGTTTTTTTTATTCATTCAATTTTTAAACATTGGCAATCAAGTTTTTTTTTTCATTCAATTTTTAAACATTGGCAATCAAGTTTTTTTTATTCATTCAGTTTTTAAACATTGGCAATCAAGTTTTTTTTATTCATTCAGTTTTTAAACATTGGCAATCAATCAAGTTTTTTTTTTATTCATTCAATTTTTAAACATTGGCAATCTATCAAGTTTTTTTTTATTCATTCAGTTTTTAAACATTGGCAATCTATCAAGTTTTTTTAATCATTCAATTTTTAAACATTGGCAATCTATCAAGTTTTTTTATTCATTCAGTTTTTAAACATTGGCAATCTATCAAGT
>NC_136492.1:140992018-141122018 GCF_053919585.1 Euprymna scolopes | reverse complement strand
TCATTACATAATCAAGTTTTACATGATTTTAAATGTAAATAATTGGGTGCACTATATTGGAGATACACTTGTTGAAAAGGTTATGAAACCAATTAATAGTCCGGTGCCTTCATACGATTTTCCAGTTTCTAAAACAGCTTTTAGAACAGTTTTACAATTCAATTAAACAGAAACACTAATGCATCAGAACTGAAGATTCTAACCGAGAAACTGTTTTTAAATATAACCACAATCGTATACTAGTGATACCAAAACAACATTTGTTCTTTTAAACGAGTTAATTCTAAGTTCTTGGGATAGTTTTAAAAAATCTAATATATAAACGACTATATGTCTGTTTCCATATTTTCAAACTCTATCTCCTCCGAAACTAAAATCGAAGAGCAGCACTAGAGCCTCCAATTATTTTTTTTCGGGTCGTTATTTTTGGGGTTTTATGGGTTTAAATTATTATTAATGAATAAATATGGGTGAAAATAGAAAAAAAAATCGTTAAACCTTTGTACATTTATTTCTATAGTGCATTTTTAATCGACTTATATTCGTGTCACATGGTAACGTCACCTGCTTTGAATGCAACAGTTTCGGTTTCGATTCTTGCCTATGGTACCTGAATACTTTATTTTACCTTTGAAATAATGATTCTATAATAATATAATAAAAAAACCCAGACCAATTAAACTGTCATATTTAAGCGTATTTTACACCCGGGCAAAGCCGGGCGCCTTTCCGCAAATATTTTATTTCAAAAGCACCTTTTTTATAGGCAAACGTGTCTGCACATAACAGTACATATATTTTCATGATATTCAAACTATCATCGCTTTCTATGAGAAATCATTTATGATTTGGACATCATGAAATGATATTTGTGTATCATAAAAATGTATGTTGTTTAGCTGCTGAGAAGTAATTGTTTATCAGTAGAAGTGCTTTGATTGATATATACAACGAAAATATATGTATCCCCGCTAAATAATTAATATTTAGATGATGTTAAATTTAGGGTCCCCTCTCGTCAATCTTTCACAAAAAGAAAAAAAACTATATGCTGATTAGAACTGCCCACCTCTGGTATTTTCTCCAGCTTACAGCATTATCCTTCTCTTCAAGTCCAACGTGAACAATTTCTTCTTGAATCGTCCTCGTAAATAATCTACTAATACAAGATTTTCAAATTTTGTAAAATAAAAGGACTCCAGTCGCACACAACTGACTTACAGGTGTAGAGATGTGTTCATAAACCAGTGCTTCCGTACGATTTTATCTCATTTTATAAAAAATTTAAAAAGTATAATGATAAATTAAAATTAATAAATGTAATTTAAATATAACTAACAGTATTTTCGCTACAATGTGATGTAAATTACAATCTATAAGATACGTTGTCATTGCTGGAAAGTATGTTAAGTTTCTCTCGGTTCACCGCAGTGGGTAACCAACTATAGCAAGCAATAAGTCGATATGATTAAAAAATGAGCAATTTAATTACTTTCCATGAGAATAAAAATATGGTGTAAAACAGTTGCTGATCTTAATCCAATCCAATGCAACGTCTGATCTCTATCCTAGTATATATATATATATATATATATATATATATATATATATATATATATATATATATATATATATACTAGCATTTCAGGTCGGCGTTGCTCGGGTGTTTGGATGTGTATGTTGAGCAAAAACAAAAAGTGGTAGTAGGGAGGCAGGCTTGAAGCCTTACAGCAAAGGAGGAAAAGAACGAGGTAAAAACATAACGTTTATGCTCTTACGACCACCGCCAAACCGCAAGCGAGATTTTTTTAAATTAAAGCTAGACAATCTAAAGGAGAGGATAACTTTAAAAAATATCGGCGAAAAAACTGACCCTCCCCTGTAGAAAAGTGCTTAGTTGAAGAGGAATATATTAATGTTTTTAGCCAATTTTTCGATATTTGTCATATGAAAGGTAGGACTTTAAAACAATACTGATCTTGGTAAAATCCGTCGCCGCTATTTAAAGTTTAAGGCAGACATGAAAACAGACACACATACATACATTTATATATTAGTAACTAAATATTTTCGACCCAAACTGATGAAAAAGCTTGCCCTATCTCTGAATAGCCTTTATGTAAAATTTCAAATATTTAGACCAGAAATTGTCTGAGTCATTTGGAAAAGACCGCAAAGGTCAATTCTTTTTTTTAACTTTGACCCTATTATGACCCCTTTATATTTATTGTTTTGGGCTCAAATCAAGTTATTAATTTAGATCCATGTCCCAGGAACCTATATATAAAATTTCAAGTGCGTAGACCCAAAATTATCGGAGGAGTTTGGTAGAGTTCTCAAAGGTAAAATCGTTTAACTTTTACCCCTTAATGACCAAATTTCTGGCGAACACCCGATGACATAGATTTTCCCAAATCTCAGTACCCTGTATATCAAATTTCGAGTTTGTAGACTAAAAATTGACAGAGTTATTGCGTAGGGAAATGTACACACACAGACACAGACACACACAGACACGTTCACTTATATATATATATATATATATACAGAGAGAGATAAATATATCCTAGTATATATATATACTAGTATATATACATACTAGTATGTATATATATATATCCTTCTCTCTCTCGTTCTCTTTCTCTCACAATATATATATATACATATATATATATATATATATATATATATATATATATGCATACAGATAGATAGATAGATGGATAGATAGATAGATAGATAGATAGATAGACCATTTTTTTGGCAAATAAATTAGATCGAAATCTTGGCGACAATTTATTAGAATTAAACAAATGAATGCTCTTTGGAAAGCTAATGACTTGAATTTTGCATTGCACTATATGACATTTGCCCTTAAGGCAGCACATTATCATTTCAAATCGTGAGCGATGACTTCTCTATATTAATTTTACATAAAATGAGCACCCACTTTGTGACCACCTTTTTCGGTGTCTGTTATTTTCTTTAGGAGTGGGCTTTATTGTCTTCTCGTAGATCAACAGAAACCCTACCTTAAAAACGTTTCATTAAGTTTTCAGGGGTGTTGAAAACGAATATTACATTTAAATTATCTGCAAATGAGTATTTTTTCGGGTATTAAGCAAAAATATGAATGCGCTTTCGCGTACAACAATGGCCACCAGTTATAGCATAAAGAATTCCATTGCTTAATACCCAGAAAAATACTTATTTGCGGATACGTCGGATATATATATATATATATATATATATATATATATATATATATATATATATATATATATATATATATATATATATATATATTATCTTTATAATGTGTGTGCATTTGGATTCTTTATAAGGGAGCAGCTATTCATAATTCTTCCCTGCCAGTACATAGCCTCTCCATCACCACGACTCCTACAGTGCCTCCACATTGGCCACACAATGTAACTGGGTGCCTTGAGGCCTCAGGCTAAACTTGTAGGCGATCTTGAGTAGTAGGGGACCCCAGAGGTTGTGTGTTATGGCCCACTGATGTGTAGACACGCCTTGGAACACTACCAACCCCTGACCCACTGTCTTGTGGTGCCCTTGGTTGGGCGAAGACTAGGGGAACCAACCTCAAAATCAAACACCACTGCCTTGTGGGCTTTATCACAGCAAAAGGCTAAGAGATGGGAACTCTGACTTCAAATCCTACAGCTGCCTCCCAGTTTTTCTTAAAACGCTGTAGAACCTCATCCAGAAAGAAAAGGCGTCGTAGCAGACACGATAGACACGATAGGGCGAATGTTTACCTCACTGAGATTACTTTCGGCTAGAAGCTGCGGCCTCCTCTGGACATGAGATTGGAGGTTCAGAAGGTGTCTATCTGATGCGCAACAGATACTGCATCTAAACTGCACAAGCAAGTTTGGAGCCAAGATCAAAAGTCCTGTGGCGATGGAGCAAGACTACGCGAACACCGAGGGATAAAAAGGGACAAGACTGACGGACTGCATGATGATGATGATTTTTATACTTACAGACGCTAGTGTATCATCTTTTGGGGAATCATCAGTGATGGGCGTCACGATTACCGCCGGACGGGAGATTCGAACCCGGCCACTAAGCCATCTATGACTCCATTAGTTTAGCCAACGTTAACCGCGATCAAAAATATATGATAATTTGCGTGTCATTAAAATTCTTGTTGTTGAAATGGAGTAAAACAATAATTTTTTTCAATAAAAACGTTTTGCATTAAAATATATGGAATGTATTTTTATTAACATGATCTGAAATGAGGAATTAGTTGTACATAAATGATTACACACGTGAAATAGTTTTCAAATAAAATACAACTTATAACAGTGTTCCTATTTTTTATTTTATTTCATTTTTATTTTTATATATATTTTTTACCCTGCGTTAGTCATCTGTGTGTTCCAAACATGGTTAGTCCCATGGCGTGTTTATAATACAAAAAGGTGTACCTATTTACTATGCCTCCCCACAGGACAGAGTTAGACACCAGGGTCGTTTTTTAACGTGGAGAAAAGGTGTATAGTGCTATAATTTTACAAATTATAGCAATCCTGCTGGTTCAGGATATATCTACAATATTGTTGAACAGTTTGAATCTTTTGTAGTTATTTTCTATTAAAAATAGTATTAATATACTCTATATATTATTATCCGTAGTCGTTTCGACCGTTATCATGCTGTGCATCCCTAAAAAAGGAAAGTGTAATATTCCAAATAACCTATGCCTTAACAAGATAGTGAAATATTCCAAATAATAAAACAACAAAAAATTGTGTCGCTTTTAAGGCAAAGCTAATAAAAATTATTTGTTCTCTTTCGCCTTCGGGCCCAGATCAAAGCGCAGTATCTGTTCTTCAGATGCAAGGTTTCAAGTTCTTTTTCTTTCTCAGTGGAGGAAAAATCCTTCACGACTGAGACAATTTTTTGTCCCTTTTCTCTATGTTATAAGACGACACTGGTGTCTACATCTGTTTCGTGGGGAGGCATTGTAAATAGTTAATACATTTTATGTAACAAAGTTTTAATATTACAAAAGTAACTAGGAAAAGTATTTCTGATTTTATTACTAAATGCCCTGGAAATGTCCCCTCTGATTAATTATATAGTGCCCTGGAAATTTCCCTTCTGAATCTTAGAATGTTTTTTGTTTACTTGATTCCCTACAAGGGCAGGGTTAAACATGTGGTCGATTTTTAATGTGGGGAGTAACCAGCTCCCCAAAGCGGCACTCTGGTCATTAACAAAAATAAAACATGTATCAGTAATGAAGGAGTTCTCCTCCATTAACGAAGACAAAAAAGTGTAGTGTGGCCCCTGAAGAACGGATACTACACTTAGATATTTCCCCAAATACCAAGAAAAACAACAAAAACGATTATGAACAAAATGCTCTGGAAATATCCCTTCTGATTAATTATAAGATGCCCTGGAAATATCCCTTCTGATTAATTATTAGATGCTCTGGAAATGTCCCTTCTGATTATTTACAAATTGCAATGGAAATGTGTCTTCTGATTAATTACAAAATGCCCTGGAAATGTCTCATGTGATTAATTATAAAATGCTCTAAAAAGTGTCTTTTCAAATTAATTATAAAATGTTCTGGAAGCGTCTTTTGTGATTAATCATGTATTGCCCTGGAAATGTCTCTTCTGATTAATTTTAAGATGCCCTGGAAATATCAATGTTGAATTAATTACAAAATGCACAGGAAATGTTTCCCCTGATTAATAATAAAATGCCCTTGAATGTCTCTTCTGATTAATTATAAAATGCCCTGAAAATATCCCGTCTGATAAATTATAAGATTCCTTAAAATACCCCTTTTCAATTAATTATAAAATGCCCTGGAAATGTTCCTTATGATTAATTATAAAATGCCCTGGTAATGTCTCTTGTGCTTTATCGCAAAATGCCCTGGAAACGTCCTTTTGATTAATTATAAAATGCGCTGGGAATGTCTCATCTGATTAATTATAAAATGCTCTGGAAATGTCCTTTATGATTAATTATAAAATTAATTATAAAATACCCTTCAAATATTCAGATTTCAGGTGATAACATTATTTCCTGCTTATATGACATGTTTAAATTAGTACAAATTCTTACGCACCATCACTGTCACTACCACCACCACCACTACCACCGTCATTATCAACTATCCACCACCAGCACTACCGCCTTAATCTCCATCCACCGCCGCTTCCACTTCCACCTCCGCCATTAATGCGACCGCCGCCATCAATGCGACCGCCGCCATTGCCACCGAAACGCCAACCGTCATCGCCACCAGTATCAACACAACCGCACTGACCAACGCCACCAGTGGCAACATCACCCCCTACCTTCAACGCCGCAACCGACGACACCATTGCCATTACCGCCGCCATCGTCATCCATTACCGCCACCGCCACCAACACAACCGCATCCACTGCCACCACTGCCGCCGCCACCACTGCCACCGACGCCACCGACACCATCGCCGTCACTATTCACCACAACCACTTCTGTCAACACCACCACTGTCACTATAACCCAAACCGCCACTACAACTGTTACCGCCAGTGCCACCGCCACCGCTGTCACTACTGCTAACGCCACAACTGTTGCTAACACCACCACCGATCCACCGCTGCCACCACCCTCACTACTGCTACTTCCACCACCGCCGATACGACCACCTCTACTATCTAGACCACCACCATCACCACATTAATTAATTGTTACTATTCTGTGAGGGTTAACTAGGCCAATTTGTGTTGAACGGTGCCTATTTTTTCCTGACTTTTCGATATTATGTAATAATTGTTTTATAAAACATTTTTTTGTATACATTTGGAAAAACTGCAAAATCTTTTTCCAGAAATGACGTTACGATAATGGGTGTGGGGATGGGGAACGAAGCACGATTATGTTGCTTTTAAGAGGTGTCTAGGATTTCCAAACCACCTGTTTTAGGCAGGGGTAAGAATAATTGTATCTGTTTTGTGGTTAAAATATAATCTTCCATGCATTATCGCCTTCGTTTTTGTTTGGGCTCGGATGAGGAGGAATAGTGTTATGTTTTGTTCCTACAATGCGAGCTTTCCAAAGCATTATTTTCTTTGTATTGTCATGGTTAACATATGATATCCGTACATATATGAGAAAAAAGAAACTTACCTTTGACGTACATAAAAATTAATCAAATTCAAAATCACGCCAAATCATCGAATAGTAAAACTTTTTCAATAATTACCAAGGTGCTTCTACAGTATATCACTCATATGAAAAACAAGCCAACTCTTAGCCGTAAGGTACTGAAAAGTTAGCTCAACAGAAAATTACAGTAAATAATGAAATATTTTTTATTTTTAATAAGAAATAAGGTACTTGTACGATATAGTACTCATATGAAAAACAAAAAAATCTTACCTGTGACGTACATAAACGTTTTTTTAAACCGAAAACCACGTCAAATCATTGAGTATTATGATTTGCATTGTTTTCTCAGATAGAAAGAATACTGTATACGTACCTTATTTCTCGCCATATTATTATGAAAACAGGGGGATAACAGAAGGGGTATTAGGAGTCGGTCACGGAAATGGCTGAAGCACTTTACGATCTTAAACTCACTTAGTTCATATATATTTTGAAGAGTGTAAGATGTAGTTTTTGTAATTGCTGAAGGAGTCTACTATCTAAACATCACTGTATTTCATATATATTTTTTAAGAAAGGGAAGTCAGTCTCGAAAATGGCTTAAGCAATTTGTGATCTAAAAATCATTTTTGTTTTCATCTAACAAATTAATGAGTACGGCACAATCACGTTGACACACCGGTTCTTGCCAGATCACTGAAGTTAAGCAACGTTGAGCCTGGCCAGTACCAGAGGGGTGACAATTTGTGAAGGCTAGGCGCTTTATATACCTTCTGGGATGGTTGGGCGTGGGGCCAGCACCCTCACCCTGTAAAAAGAACTCAGTCGCTACAAAAGTATCTACAAAAAGTTGTAGATGGTCCTACATGGGGTTCAATGGCTATGGATGGATGGATAGCAAATTTATGAATTAAGAATATTTATCTTATAAAAATATATATGTAAGTATAGCCATATCCTCTGTCAACATGATACACTTTTATTTTTTCATTAATCAAATCCCACCAATGATTCGTCCATTCCATTTTCTTACCATTATGAAGAAATTGCAAAAGTTAACATGTAACATGTTTCAAACAAATCTTATTACCCACATATTTTTGTGGACAAATATGAAAGCTGCTTGAGGTATATTATTACAAAAAATAGAACTAGAGTAAGACATCTCCTTTTTTACAGATATAATTTAATCAAAGTGATTTGTAAATCAGTAATAATTTTGTAACAATCTTTTCCTGATTATTTCATCATTTTGCATGTAAGCAATACGATTGTGACATAGTTATTACTGATTTACAAGTCACTTTGATTAAATCATATCTCTAGAAAAAGTGATGCGTTACTATAGTTTTATTTCTTGTAATAATATATCTCAAGCAGTTATTCCTATTTGTCTACAAAAAATATTTATTTTCTAATTCAGGGTTTAATCGGAACTAATATTACACTTATTCTATTGTTTGCTTGCGTGATGATGTATTCAACTACCGTGTAATTTACATGGGTTCTGCTAGTATAAAGTAATACAAAAAAATAAATAATAAATCTTAAAAAATGGTTTGAAATAGCAAGAAAAAATGAATGTGTGCTCCCAAATATAAACAAAAATTATCAATAAATTGAAATAGCAAGTTCATTACATACATTTCACCTTTCAAGAAAAAGAGAGATACAACTCTGCCATACAATGTGTGCTATACGTGACTGAGTCAGGAGAGTACTTGGGACTAATGCTGTGTTTAATAATTACAACTCTACTCTATATCTGTGCCTAAATCAAAACGTGGATTCCATGAACAAAGCTTCTTTCTTAGAACTGCACGCCTGTGGAACGCTGTTCCGTCTGCCTGCTTCCCTCCGGACTACAACTTGGATGTCTTCAAGTCCAATGTAAACAAATTCCTAATGAACCGCCCCCTTAATTAAACACTTCATCAAATCTCTACACTAACGTAATGTACTTGCAATAACCCTTATCCCTGAGTGGCTTCCGGGCCTTGATAAGTGGTGATCACTGTGTAAAAAAACCAAAAATTACAAGGGATTAAGCAAAATAACTATTTTTGGAATTTAAAAATATTTTCCAACGCTATTAATAATATTCATCCATCAATTTTTAATGTTCGCCTATGTTTGAATAAATGATTTCAAATATGACGTAAATGAAAAATCTGTCATGTCACACTACACGCTATACGTACTTAGTTAAAGTAATACTTCAAGTTTTATTCAAAAGAAAATCCGAATAGTAATTAGCGGGATCTGCTATTTTAGAGAAGTTTAAGCTGGCGACTTTATCGGCTACTGTCATTAATATCAACTCAATCTGTCTATGGACTTCGATTACCGGTTTCTTGTTCATATATAAAACAAGAATAGCCTTGATAGTGCAAGAGTGCATATGAGCGCATGGGAAATTATCATCGGAAAAGAAGGAGGGCTGCATTGTGAAAAGCAGGAGTTAGGTTAGAAAAACAAGCATATACACTTTAGGAAATGTACGCGAGAAGAAAAGAAACAATGAGAAAAAGGGACCACGTGGTCGAGAGAAGCAAGAAAATGGGCAAACAGAATCGCGATCAAGCTGGATGGACGTCTACGAGAGACATGTTTAAGTGGTTTCGGGAGAGTAACCTGTAATAATAACTTTTGTTAAAAAGAAAAAAAATGTCGAATCGAATTTTTATTTCTTTGTATCCTTTGTTTGTTTGTAACTGCAACGTTACATATAGTAATCCCAATACTTAGCTCACATTCTTGGTGTTCTTTTTCTTTCTTTCTTTTACGTATGAGTCACCACTTATCAAGCCCCGGAAGCCATTCGGGGATAAGGGTTATTGCGTGTACAGTAATCAATGGGATAGTATCGTAGTAATCGTTAGTATTGGAGATTTTATAAAGTGTCTTACTTAAAGGAGCGATTCATCAGGAATGTTTTCATGTTGAATTTGAAGGCATCCAAGTTGTAGTCAGGTGGGAAACAGACAGGCGTGCACTTCTAAGAAAGAAGCTTTGCTCATGGGATCTACGTTTTCATTTAGGCACAGATAAAGAGTGGGGAAAATTATTGGCAGTGGTTTCAGTTAGACGGATGTTTTTCGTGAGGGATTGGCGAGGGGGGACCAGAGATTGGAGCTCGGACGAGCACTTGCTATGGAAATAACGATAAAACAAACGCAACGTCTTTTCTGTGGGAGAGAAGTTGAAGGGAAGAGAAAAGGGCATCCCCCACTAAGCCACGAAGTCTATTTTGTACTCTGTCAAGGCAGGATAGGCTATTTTTAGCAGCTCCTGCCCAGATGTGGCAGCAGTACTCCATCCTTGGACGTACTTGGCTTTTATATAGATAGACAATTGCATCAGTAATCAGATATCTTCTATTTTATTGCTGATTACTAATCAAATGATAGAGATGTGTCTGTTATATAATTTTAATGATTGAAAGAAAATCTATGTCCGTAAAGTCCTTCTTTTTTTAAGTACCAGCTATATAGATTGATTCCATTTCTGAGTTTCCAGTTGTTAATATTTTTGCTCCATAAAGTAAGCTTTTCATCAACCGTAATGTGTATTTGAAGGCCACTTCACTATCACTGCATCATTGGAAATATATCAAGAATTAAAAAAAACACCAATTGTTTTTTGGGGAAGGGGGATAATTATAAAGTCTCAGGTACAAAGATTAATATGAAAATATTTTTCCATTACTATTACGAATGTTTACCAACTGTATTTTTTATTTTAGATTTTTTCTTCTAATAGACTTGATATTTTTCAACATGGCGTAAATCAAATATATAAAAGGCTATATGTCTTTCTCCATATTATCAAACCCTATCTCCTTTGAAATTAAAAGTCGAAGAGCGGCAGTAGGGTTATCAAATTATTGCATTTTTTCCGAACTTTTCTTTTATGGGCAAATGAAATAGTTTTGACGGAATTAAAAACGGGGCAGAATTGAAAAAAATCGTTATACGTTTTTTGCATTCATCTTAGTTTATTTTTACTTTTTAATTTTTAATCAGTTCATATGCGTGTCACAATACACTGGTAACGTCACCAGCTTTGTATTGCAAGAGTTTCGGTATTGAGTCTAGCTGATGCCATCAAAATATTTGTTATTATTTTTGAAATAACGCCTCTATAATATATACGAAATCAAGACGAATTAAAATATCGTACTGAAGCGTATTTTACGATCGGACAAAGCCGGGCACCGTCCACTAGTCATAAATATAGAACGTTACATAAAGGATATAATGATTTTGTGAAGGTAATGTTTTAAGTTCTATTTATTAGAAAAACCAGTCGGTAAAACCTCACACAGAAGAATACAAGTTAGCTACATTTTGATTTCGTTCATGGTATCAGCATCATTTTGAGTAATGAATTATTTACTATAAATGCAATGGGGTCTATTACTGTAAAATTATAATAATGCTTTGCATTCTAAAGCTGAATGCTTATCATCACAAAATTAATAAAAATCACCATTTTCTACTTATTTTTTCTCTTGTTACGGAAATAGTAGCTTATTTTACGTTAAATTTATATGTAAAAGTTTCCCGCACTGTAAGTTCTTAGATAAATCTGTTTTTTTCTATACACGTTTTATATGATGCCCAATAAATGTTTTTCAGTAGCTTTTACTGATAAAACTGATCTTATATGTTTCTCACTATTTTTCCAACACTTTATAAATACGGCATTGTTGTGAAAATACCGATGCTTGATTTTTGTTTCTGTTTTAAAAAAAAGTGTTTTTCATTAATTTGCAATTTTTACTCGATGTTGTTAAATAAAATAAAGTGTTATTACAACCAAATAACCCAAAAAGGCTGGTCAAAGTGCACTAGGGGACCACCCGAAGATTTACTCTTAAGAAGTTGCTTTTTTTTTTTGCTCACCTGTTTACAAGTGTATTCGGGTCTGCTGCAAAGAAATATCACAGTTTAAATTATTGTTGAAAAGAATAACGTACAATAGTAACACCGTAAAATCCAATGCTTTCTATTATAGCTTTTGTGCAATGACCGCCATCTTTGTTTTAACAAGGAGAAAAAGGGTTATGGTATATATATATATATATATATATATATATATATATATATATATATTTCTAAACAACTGAAAAAGAAAACGATTTCTTCTTTTTTTGGTAAAATTTGCCGTTCTTAACATGGGTGAAGTTGAGTATGTCTATTCCGACAGCCGTTCTTAACATAGGGAGGTTGGAAGTGTCTATTTCGACAGCTGTTCTTAATCTGGGGAGATTGGGAATGTCTATTCCGAAAGCCGTTCTTAACATGGGGAGGGTTGGCGTGTCTATTCCGACTGCCGTTCTTAACATATGAAGGTTGGGTGTGTCTATTCTGTCTGCTACAATAACTGCAAATATCTGCGCATGCGTATCCACTTGACCGTCGTACATGAAATTTTTTAAAAAAATGGCGGCCAGACATAACTAACAATACTAGTAACAACGGGCTAGTGAATGTGTTACTTGTGTAAAAATTCGTGTCAGCAACAAAATAATTTGTGATATTTGTTCGCAGCAGATCCGAATACACCTGTAAACAGTTGAATATAAAAAAATCAACTTATTAATACTAAATCTTCGGGTGGTTACTAAGAAAATATGCTAGATTTTAAAATAAAAGTTACAACGCGGATTCTTAAAGTTTGTAGAGCTCTCAAGACGAGGAAACATTTTGTACACCATTACCCTTTCGTAAAATAGTGTTAAAACAATCGCCTTTTACATATAAACGTTAATTAGACAAAATTTCAATTAAAAAAGACATTGACTCTTTGATTAATTTAGATTTCGCATTCTCCATTGCGGCTCGCATGCACAAATATTCGTGAGCTTATAAGTAATCTAGATGATGTAGAGTCTTATCTCTTAGTAAACTCCCCAGATATCTTAGCATTAAGTGAAACAAACCTGCCTTCCTCAATCTCCTCTATTTTAACATGACAGGATATCTCCCTGCCATAAAGACTCGGATAGATATATGCATATTTATATATATATAGATAAAAACGTTGTGGTAAAATTAAAATAATACACCAAAAATCAGTTTCCCATATGAATTTAATGTAAAATGGTCACCTATCCTGGCCAAGACAGCGTTTTACGAATAATCCACTGTGAAAAATTTCCCCCACTCTATATCTGTGCCTAAATCAAAACGCGGATTCCATGAACAAAGCTTCTTTCTTAGAACTGCACGCCTGTGGAACTCTGTTCCGTCTGCCTGCTTCCCTCCGGACTACAACTTGGATGTCTTCAAGTCTAATGTTAACAAAGTCCTAATGAACCGCCCTCTTAAGTAAACACTCCATCAACTCTCCACACTAACGTAATGTACTTGCAATAACCCTTATCCCTGAGTGGCTTCCGGGCCTTGATAAGTGGTGATCACTGTGTAAAAAAAAATGTAACTTATTTTCTTCACTTTTAATCTTTACCATATTAATTTTCTTTATCAGACTTTTAGTGGAAACTTTCATTCAGTGTTAGAAATAGAATCAATAAAGCTTCCTACAAAAATATGTCTCTCTCCCCATTTTCACAAAAATATATTTAATGTTTAAGGAAATAACTGACTACTAGACTACTACTATTACTAGAAATATATGTAGCCCTATTTTCTGCTGCCCTTATAAATCTGTTATGAATGCATACATTTCTATGAGACGAAATGAATTTATGATTTATTACATGTTTTTTAATGTGTATATTGCATAATAATTATTGTTGCGATACAAATATGAGCATATCCGTAATTTATCGATTTTATATTGTTTGAATTATTTCTATACGTTTTTAATATTTTATTAAATTTTTGTTTTCTTTTCTTTCGTCCATTTTATTAATTTTTATTTGTCCTTCATCGTTTCTTCTGTATTCCCCGTTTGTTCTCTCCTTTATCGAGTATTATATGTCCGGCAGTATATATTTCATTAAGTGCGTGTGTGCGTGTGTGTGTGTGTGTGGGTGTTGGTGTGTGTGTGTGTGTTTTTATTTATATTGTATTATATGTCCGGCAGTATATATTTCATTAAGTGCGTGTGTGTGTGTGTGTTTGTTTTTTATTTTATTTATATTGTATTATATGTCCGGCAGTATATATTTCATTAAGTGTGTTTGTGTGTGTGTGTGTGTGTGTGTGTGTGTGTGTGTTTTAATTTTAAAGGCACCGTAAACCAGGTTCGTCGGGAATGAGGAAGAAGATCTGTTTCGAATGTTGCGGCAGCACACCTTTATGCTCAATGAGAGAAAATATGATATCTTTTAATTAATTGAGCTGTGCGCTTCACTTACTGTGAATAGGCAAACTGAACTAAGCAAAAGATAGTCCTCGCATAGGCGTTCATCGGAGATCAAATGTCATGCTTCTGGATAACAAGTGGCTTCAATAAAAAACAAAAACGATGCTAGATCGAAAAATAAAAGTTACGGCCTGGATTTTAAAAGTGTATAGACCTTTCAAGATAAAAAAAAAACATTTTGTACGCGGTTACCTTCCTAAAAATGTCATTCAGCGTCAGACATAGAATCAGTAAAACTTCGTAGAAAAATACGTCTCTCTTCCCATTTGCACCAAAATATTTTTAATGTTTAAGAGAAATAACTTACTTTCAAGTAGAAATATTCGTAGCCAAATTTTCGGCTGTCCTTATAAAACTTATGATTACATACATTTCTATCAGATGAAATGAATTTATGATTGCTTTTAAATGTGTATTTTGTATAAAAATTATTGGTGAGATACAAATGTGAACATATCAGTTATTTATCGATTTTGTTCCACTGCAAAATTATTAGTTGATGTAAAAAATAACTTGGGTATATTTATATCTTAAACTCATTCTTCTGTTTGCGATAAGTAAAACCCAAATATAGGAACAGTTTCATATAAACGAACTTAAATCGACGCCATTTAATCAACTCTTTCGATATGAGCGCTGGGATCTGTAATGTTCGTATGCTTTGGTTGAATATTTTTTCAGACGCTATTGTGATTTGATTCGTAAATATAGAACCCTTTTCCAACGTTAACAACTGCGAGAAATATAGTTGAAATTAACTGTTATATGAATCATCCATGTTATTATAAAAGGTCGAGTGTTTGATTACTTAATACCCGGAAAAGTACTTATTTGCGTCAAATTATAATGTGATATTCGTTTAAAGCACACATGAAAACCTCCAGAAAAAAGATTTTGGAGGTAGGTTTTGTGTTGGTCTACCAGGTCACAATTACCTAAAATAAACACCCTTAAAAAAAAAATTAAAACAGACGCCCTTCCCCAAAAAGGTGTCTGTAAAATGGGTGGTATCTTTACGTTAAATTAATATAAAAAAGTGATCCCCCAATTTTATAACTATAATTTATTTTTATTTTGGAATCTATTCATTTCCTCAGATTTAACTGTTTTTTTTTGTTTTCAGCGCCCTCGAAAGCCTACAATAGTAGTAATTTAAAAGGATTTATTGGTTAGTCGAACGGTACAGCCTCCTGACCAATATTTCAACGTTAATATAAACAAATTGGATGCAGAAATATTTAAAGTATTTAATATAAAAAAATAAAAACGTGTTTGTTTTCCATCCACATAAATGTGCATCTTAATTGCATATATCTAAAATTGTTTCTAGTGCAGAGAGTTATCTGGACGTAAATAACAATGTTATTATTTTTAAAAAAAAACGCCATTCTTAACATAAAGAGGGTAGGGTGTTTTGTACCTATTCTATAGTTCAACCTTACAATTGAATAAAAAACAGATCATAAAATTTTAATTAAACTTGGAAATACGATTTAAAAAGTAGCGCGGATCACTCTCTGCACTAGCACCCTAAAATTAAATGAAAACGCGCTGTCGTCTTGTTGTCGCTTTTGATTTAAAAATAACTTTTTATAAAAGATTCGTAAACGATAATGAGATGTGCCACCAAAAACACATGGATCTGATAATTTGAAAAAAAAAAAGATGATCTATTTGAAAAAATTCCTGCATTTTGTTATTTGTTTTCTGAAATAAATTTTTAGAAATTTCATAGCAAAACGCTGATTTCTGTAATAAATTGATCAAAACACACACTCATAAATATATATGAACATATGTAGTGTCATCACTATATGATTGAACAAAAAATGCATGTAAAATTATGTATGTTTGAAAATGAAATGTTGCAAAACATGAAATATGACTTTAGGCGATAAACAAGTTTAAACATCAACTTAATATTACACATGAAACAATTCATATATATATATGTGGGGGGGTGCGTGTGTACTATAATCAATATATGATTGAAAATAAAATATGTGTGAGTTTGCGTGTGTGTGTGTTAGTTTCAGAAAGTTAGAAATGAAAAAATACATTGTGAAAATTAGTTATCATTAATACAAATACATCTCACCTCTTGAAAAAATATATAAGCATATACGTGCGCGTTTATAAATATATATATATATATATATATATATGTGTGTGTGTGTATATACATATTTATATGTATATATACAGGTATATATAAGCATATATATACGTATATATACATATATATCTGTATATATATATATATATATATAACATATATTTGCTGATTCATACAGCGTTCTATGAATTAAACAATTTTAAATAAAGAAAACATTTCTGAAAAACAAAACAACAAATACATTAATAAGAAGGAATAAATTAATACATAACAAAATAACGAATACATTAATAACAACAAAAAATACATATTTTTAATTCATTAACATTTTAATCGATTTATATAAGAGTTATATGTAAGATTCCTGACTAAATTTATAAAAATGAAAATGTACTTACTAGAGTGTTTTTCTTATATGAACAAGCATAATTGATGTGAAGTTACTAAACGTTCATTTTAAGTCTCGTAACTAAGAGATAATTAGAAAAAAGTTCAGTGAAGAAAACGTTTTAAAAGTCCACGAAATTGAAAAATGGAAATGAATTTGAAAAGTTTTTAAAATTAAGAAGAGTTTTCGCGGATTGTTTTGTTTGAATTGGTTTTCTGCCTCTTCTATGAATTTAAATCACTCACCGATGTATTGTTTACATGGGTAAAAAAAAATGCACCCCCATATATATATATATATATATATATATATATATATATATATATATATATATATATATATATATATATATATATATATTGCCCCCGTCATTTTTTTCAGTTATGTTCCGCCAATGTAAAGTATATATATATATATATATATATATATATATATATATATATATATATATATATATATATATATATATATATATATATATATCAAACATATTTTCAAAACTTGAAATATGTTTAGTCGAGGTGGTTATAATAAATCTTCTAAAGATGCGCGTCAAATTTCAAGTTCGTCCCCACGATTTTGATTTTTTTGGAACCAACAGACACACATCCAGGGTTTTCCAGATCATTTTCATGTTTAAGAATGCATGATTCGGCCAAACAGAGACGCAGAATACGGTTCACCGGATTCTTCTGGACAACATAAGCGAACTTTTCGTTGATAGCGATATTTGTCGGAGACTCGATTTCATGTATCCAGAATGTCTCTCTTTCAAACGGCTTGACGATCACACAATTGTTGGCCTCGTCGCTAATTACAACATCCCCGTTTTTGTTCACACGAATATGTCGAGTGCTGACCCTGAATCCAATAGTCACACCGCATTTTCTCAAATCAATTATACGCACAATATCAAATCCGTTATAAACGCAAATTATCGGGTCGTCTTCAGCAATACACATTAATTGATTTTGGGACAGGGTGCATGCACCGGTAAATTGCAGCTTACTTGTAGACTTCAAATGAAGAAAAAGATTATCGTTCCTAAATTTCACGAAATATAGCGCTTTTTCTCTGCAAGGTATAACGAATCCTTTTAAATGTTCTCCTAAACACATGGCGTGTTTATCAATATTAATGGAACTCCGTTGAACGCCCTCTTCTGTGTAGTGCGCCATTATGTTTGGAAATAGAACCACGTATCCGTTTTTATCAAGTAATTTTATATCGACAAGAGTTCCATAGTCCGGGTTTGTGTAAAATGTTTGCAACAATTTTTCGAAAGGCATATTTAAAATATTACTGGGAGATGACTTTAGCGGTGAAACAATGTTGGAAAATGTTTGTTGTCACTGATGTTGTTTATATATCCTTTGTGTGTTTGAATTAACCAATGAGTGTTAACTGTTAAGACGTGGTCAACACCCTTAACGGTTACAATATCTATATATACGTAAAGGCGAAATAATGTGGGAGGGGCTGGCTATGAGTTTGGGGTCATGTTTAATTGACCGCATCAATGAAAATCAAAATGTTTATTCTTGTGTGTGGAAGAGGGTTAAACGCTTTTATTAAAAAAAAAATTAAACAAGTAAAAATATTTTTTAAAAATATTATGGGGGGGGGGCTATAGTTTATTTTAAAAAACAATATCTCCTTCAAGAACGATCATAAAATGTGTTTTCAATCGATATTTATTCAATAAGGGACCAGTTTTCCTACCTAGCGAAAGGGGACGAGTTTTCCCGAAACGAGTTTTCCGGAGACGAGTTTTCCCGAGACGAGTTCTCCGAGACGAGTTTTCCCGGGACGAGTTTTCCCGGCACCTCTATAATCATATAACAACTTAAAAAATGAAATTCCTAAACGTATAATTATGTATTTGCGCGTGCTTAAAAAGTAACACGGTTAGTCGACTTACGCCTACCCAGTCCCAAGTGATAAGATCGCGTTATGGGGGGAGCAAAATATGAGAATTATTATGTATATTATTTTATTGCAGTTCACATATTGTTCAGCCATTTTTTTTAATAAGTCTGTAAAAATTAACGAAATTAATCAATTATTTATTTATTTTGGACAAAATTTTAGAAAATCGTTGTTTTCGTTGGTTACGTTATAATATGTAGAAATTAGATATTGTTGCGATTTTCACGTTTTTGGAGAATTTCTTTAAAATTCACCAGTTTTATGGAGAGTAAAAAAAGAATGAGATTTCTTAAAATCCTTCTTCTTGAGGAAGACTGCAATAATTTCAATGAATCAAATTTATTTTACGAGGTTTTACTGTTATTAATTGGTATGAGTCTCGATATTTCCGCCTTTATTTTGGCCGGATTCGATGTTTTGGCCTCTCTTCTTCTTTATTTCACCTTCAATCTCTGTTTGTTTTTATATTGTGACCTTTTACGATATCTCTAAATCATCTAGGGGACAATCTTCCTATTTTGACATCTTCTTTAGATAGGAATTTTACCCCTGTCCAGCACACCACGCCTTTGTTTGCTTATTTTTAATCAGCAGCTATTCAACATAAAGCAGGCAGCTCGTTTTACAAATTAAGCCGTTGTCGCACCTCATCTCATTCTCCTGTTCTTTTCGAAAGCATTTGGGATGTCTAAATTAGTTTAATGCTATCACTGTAGTGTACCACGTGTATAAATGGCGACTCTCACCAAGGCTTAAAGCTTCCAACAATAATATCTTTTTTTTATAACTATTTTTTTAAATATCACAAAGAAATGCGAGTTGGAAGTAAATTTTCACGTTTATAAAACATCAGATTTGTGAGATTTCTGTGAATCCATAATATTTATTAACATTGCGTTATGAAATGGAAGACAACAAAGAAATTATTTATTTTAAGCTTGAAATAATATTAACGATTTTATTTCTGAATGTTTATCAGAATGTTTACAAATTAATTCTTCTTTCCTTTTTGTTAAAGCAATACACGATATTTGTAAATATGATCACACCCGTCTAGAAGAACTTTCTCAATCTCTACTATTATATAAAGGTCAGTTTGTGTGTGTGAGGTCCGTTCTCATAGGTTCCGAAACGTTTGGACCTATCTTTTGCAAATTTCACACGAAGTTAATTCATATGACTGGCAGTGTTCTTAGACAGGTTTCGTACAGACTTCATTCGATAAGTTTCGAAAATCGGAAAAATTCGATCTTAAAATAGTTTTACGAGAGACATGTTTAAGTGGTTTCGGGAGAGTAACCTGTAATAATAACTTTTGTTAAAAAGAAAAAAATGTCGAATCGAATTTTTATTTCTTTGTTTCCTTTGTTTGTTTGTAACTGCAACGTTACATATAGTAATCCCAATACTTAGCTCACATTCTTGGTGTTCTTTTTCTTTCTTTCTTTTACGTATGAGTCACCACTTATCAAGACCCGAAAGCCATTCGGGGATAAGGGTTATTGCGTGTACAGTAATCAATGGGATAGTATCGTAGTAATCGTTAGTATTGGAGATTTTATAAAGTGTCTTACTTTAAGGAGCGATTCATCAGGAATGTTTTGATGTTGAATTTGAAGGCATCCAAGTTGTAGTCAGGTGGGAAACAGACAGGCGTGCAGTTCTAAGAAAGAAGCTTTGCTCATGGGATCTCCGTTTTCATTTAGGCACAGATAAAGAGTGGGGAAAATTATTGGCAGTGGTTACAGTTAGACGGATGTTTTTCGTGAAGGATTGGCGAGGGGGGACCAGAGATTGGAGCTCGGACGAGCACTTGCTATGGAAATAACGATAAAACAAACGCAACGTCTTTTCTGTGGGAGAGAAGTTGAAGGGAAGAGAAAAGGGCATCCCCCACTAAGCCACGAAGTCTATTTTGTACTCTGTCAAGGCAGGATAGGCTATTTTTAGCAGCTCCTGCCCAGATGTGGCAGCAGTACTCCATCCTTGGACGTACTTGGCTTTTATATAGATAGGCAATTGAATCATTAGTCAGATATCTTCTATTTTATTGCTGATTACTAATCAAATGATAGAGATGTGTCTGTTATATAATTTTAATGATTGAAAGAAAATCTATGTCCGTAAAGTCCTTCTTTTTTTAAGTACCAGCTATATAGATTGATTCCATTTATGAGTTTCCAGTTGTTAATATTTTTGCTCCATAAAGTAAGCTTTTCATCAACCATAATGTGTATTTGAAGGCCACTTCACTATCACTGCATCATTGGAAATATATCAAGAATTTAAAAAAAAACACCAATTGTTTTTTGGGGAAGGGGGATAATTATAAAGTCTCAGGTACAAAGATTAATATGAAAATATTTTTCCATTACTATTACGAATGTTTACCAACTGTATTTTTTATTTTAGATTTTTTCTTCTAATAGACTTGATATTTTTCAACATGGCGTAAATCAAATATATAAAAGGCTATATGTCTTTCTCCATATTATCAAACCCTATCTCCTTTGAAATTAAAAGTCGCAGAGCGGCAGTAGGGTTATCAAATTATTGCATTTTTTCCGAACTTTTCTTTTATGGGCAAATGAAATAGTTTTGACGGAATTAAAAACGGGGCAGAATTGAAAAAAATCGTTATACGTTTTTTGCATTCATCTTAGTTTATTTTTACTTTTTAATTTTTAATCAGTTCATATGCGTGTCACAATACACTGGTAACGTCACCAGCTTTGTATTGCAAGAGTTTCGGTATTGAGTCTAGCTGATGCCATCAAAATATTTGTTATTACTTTTGAAATAACGCCTCTATAATATATACGAAATCAAGACGAATTAAAATATCGTACTGAAGCGTATTTTACGATCGGACAAAGCCGGGCACCGTCCACTAGTCATAAATATAGAACGTTACATAAAGGATATAATGATTTTGTGAAGGTAATGTTTTAAGTTCTATTTATTAGAAAAACCAGTCGGTAAAACCTCACACAGAAGAATACAAGTTAGCTACATTTTGATTTCGTTCATGGTATCAGCATCATTTTGAGTAATGAATTATTTACTATAAATGCAATGGGGTCTATTACTGTAAAATTATAATAATGCTTTGCATTCTTAAGCTGAATGCTTATCATCACAAAATTAATAAAAATCACCATTTTCTACTTATTTTTTCTCTTGTTACGGAAATAGTAGCTTATTTTACGTTAAATTTATATGTAAAAGTTTCCCGCACTGTAAGTTCTTAGATAAATCTGTTTTTTTCTATACACGTTTTATATGATGCCCAATAAATGTTTTTCAGTAGCTTTTACTGATAAAACTGATCTTATTTTGTTTCTCACTATTTTTCCAACACTTTATAAATACGGCATTGTTGTGAAAATACCGATGCTTGATTTTTGTTTCTGTTTTTAAAAAATGTTGTTTTCATTAATTTGCAATTTTTACTCTATGTTGTTAAATAAAATAAAGTGTTATTACAGCCAAATAACCCAAAAAGGCTGGTCAAAGTGCACTAGGGGACCACCCGAAGATTTACTCTTAAGAAGTTGCTTTTTTTTTGCTCACCTGTTTACAAGTGTATTCGGGTCTGCTGCAAAGAAATATCACAGTTTAAATTATTGTTGAAAAGAATAACGTACAATAGTAACACCGTAAAATCCAATGCTTTCTATTATAGCTTTTGTGCAATGACCGCCATCTTTGTTTTAACAAGGAGAAAAAGGGTTATGGTATATATATATATATATATATATATATATATATATATATATATATATATATATTTCTAAACAACTGAAAAAGAAAACGATTTCTTCTTTTTTTGGTAAAATTTGCCGTTCTTAACATGGGTGAAGTTGAGTATGTCTATTCCGACAGCCGTTCTTAACATAGGGAGGTTGGAAGTGTCTATTTCGACAGCCGTTCTTAATCTGGGGAGATTGGGAATGTCTATTCCGAAAGCCGTTCTTAACATGGAGAGGGTTGGCGTGTCTATTCCGACTGCCGTTCTTAACATATGAAGGTTGGGGGTGTCTATTCTGTCTGCTACAATAACTGCAAATATCTGCGCATGCGTATCCACTTGACCGTCGTACATGAAATTTTTTAAAAAAATGGCGGCCAGACATAACTAACAATACTAGTAACAACGGGCTAGTGAATGTGTTACTTGTGTAAAAATTCGTGTCAGCAACAAAATAATCTGTGATATTTGTTCGCAGCAGATCCGAATACACCTGTAAACAGTTGAATATAAAAAAAATCAACTTATTAATACTAAATCTTCGGGTGGTTACTAAGAAAATATGCTAGATTTTAAAATAAAAGTTACAACGCGGATTCTTAAAGTTTGTAGAGCTCTCAAGATGAGGAAACATTTTGTACACCATTACCCTTTCGTAAAATAGTGTTAAAACAATCGCCTTTTACATATAAACGTTAATTAGACAAAATTTCAATTAAAAAAGACATTGACTCTTTGATTAATTTAAATTTCGCATACTTCATTGCGGCTCGCATGCACAAATATTCGTGGGCTTATAAGTAATCTAGATGATGTAGAGTCTTATCTCTTAGTAAACTCCCCAAATATCTTAGCATTAAGTGAAACAAACCTGCCTTCCTCAATCTCCTCTATTTTAACATGACAGGATATCTCCCTGCCATAAAGACTCGGATAGATATATGCATATTTATATATATAGATAAAAACGTTGTGGTAAAATTAAAATAAAACACCAAAAATCAGTTTCCCATATGAATTTAATGTAAAATGGTCACCTATCCTTGCCAAGACAGCGTTTTACGAATAATCCACTGTGAAAAATTTCCCCCACTCTATATCTGTGCCTAAATCAAAACGCGGATTCCATGAAAAAAGCTTCTTTCTTAGAACTGCACGCCTGTGGAACTCTGTTCCGTCTGCCTGCTTCCCTCCGGACTACAACTTGGATGTCTTCAAGTCTAATGTTAACAAATTCCTAATGAACCGCCCTCTTAAGTAAACACTCCATCAACTCTCCACACTAACGTAATGTACTTGCAATAACCCTTATCCCTGAGTGGCTTCCGGGCCTTGATAAGTGGTGATCACTGTGTAAAAAAAAAATGTAACTTATTTTCTTCACTTTTAATCTTTACCATATTAATTTTCTTTATCAGACTTTTAGTGGAAACTTTCATTCAGTGTTAGAAATAGAATCAATAAAGCTTCCTACAAAAGTATGTCTCTCTCCCCATTTTCACAAAAATATATTTAATGTTTAAGAGAAATAACTTACTACTAGACTACTACTATTACTAGAAATATATGTAGCCCTATTTTCTGCTGCCCTTATAAATCTGTTATGAATGCATACATTTCTATGAGACGAAATGAATTTATGATTTATTACATGTTTTTTAATGTGTATATTGCATAAGAATTATTGTTGCGATACAAATATGAGCATATCCGTAATTTATCGATTTTATAGAGTTTAAATTATTTCTATACGTTTTTAATATATTTTTAAATTTTTGTTTTCTTTTCTTTCGTCCATTTTATTAATTTTTATTTGTCCTTCATCGTTTCTTCTGTATTCCCCGTTTGTTCTCTCCTTTATCGAGTATTATATGTCCGGCAGTATATATTTCATTAAGTGCGTGTGTGCGTGTGTGTGTGTGTGGGTGTGGGTGTGTGTGTGTGTGGGTGTGTTTTTATTTATATTGTATTATATGTCCGGCAGTATATATTTCATTAAGTGCGTGTGTGTGTGTGTGTGTGTGTTTTTTTTTTTTATTTATATTGTATTATATGTCCGGCAGTATATATTTCATTAAGTGCGTGTGTGTGTGTGTGTGTGTGTGTGTGTGTGTGTGTGTGTGTGTGTGTGTGTGTGTGTGTGTGTGTGTGTGTGTTTTAAAGGCACCGTAAACCAGGTTCGTCGGGAATGAGGAAGAAGATCTGTTTCGAATGTTGCGGCAGCACACCTTTATGCTCAATGAGAGAAAATATGATATCTTTTAATTAATTGAGCTGTGCGCTTCACTTACTGTGAATAGGCAAACTGAACTAAGCAAAAGATAGTCCTCGCATAGGCGTTCATCGGAGGTCAAATGTCATGCTTCTGGATAACAAGTGGCTTCAATAAAAAACAAAAACGATGCTAGATCGAAAAATAAAAGTTACGGCCCGGATTTTAAAAGTGTATAGACCTTTCAAGATAAAAAAAAAACATTTTGTACGCGGTTACCTTCCTAAAAATGTCATTCAGCGTCAGACATAGAATCAATAAAACTTCGTAGAAAAATACGTCTCTCTTCCCATTTGCACCAAAATATTTTTAATGTTTAAGAGAAATAACTTACTTTCAAGTAGAAATATTCGTAGCCAAATTTTCGGCTGTCCTTATAAAACTTATGAATACATACATTTCTATCAGATGACATGAATTTATGATTGCTTTTAAATGTGTATTTTGTATAAAAATTATTGGTGAGATACAAATGTGAACATATCAGTTATTTATCGATTTTGTTCCACTGCAAAATTATTAGTTGATGTAAAAAATAACTTGGGTATATTTATATCTTAAACTCATTCTTCTGTTTGCGATAAGTAAAACCCAAATATAGGAACAGTTTCATATAAACGAACTTAAATCGACGCCATTTAATCAACTCTTTCGATATGAGCGCTGGGATCTGTAATGTTCGTATGCTTTGGTTGAATATTTTTTCAGACGCTATTGTGATTTGATTCGTAAATATAGAACCCTTTTCCAACGTTAACAACTGCGAGAAATATAGTTGAAATTAACTGTTATATGAATCATCCATGTTATTATAAAAGGTCGAGTGTTTGATTACTTAATACCCGGAAAAGTACTTATTTGCGTCAAATTATAATGTGATATTCGTTTAAAGCACACATGAAAACCTCCAGAAAAAAGATTTTGGAGGTAGGTTTTGTGTTGGTCTACCAGGTCACAATTACCTAAAATAAACACCCTTAAAAAAAAAATTAAAACAGACGCCCTTCCCCAAAAAGGTGTCTATAAAATGGGTGGTATCTATACGTTAAATTAATATAAAAAAGTGATCCCCCAATTTTATAACTATAATTTATTTTTATTTTGGAATCTATTCATTTCCTCAGATTTAACTGTTTTTTTTTTTTTGTTTTCAGCGCCCTCGAAAGCCTACAATAGTAGTAATTTAAAAGGATTTATTGTTTAGTCGAACGGTACAGCCTCCTGACCAATATTTCAACGTTAATATAAACAAATTGGATGCAGAAATATTTAAAGTATTTAATATAAAAAAAATAAAAACGTGTTTGTTTTCCATCCACATAAATGTGCATCTTAATTGCATATATCTAAAATTGTTTCTAGTGCAGAGAGTTATCTGGACGTAAATAACAATGTTATTATTTTTAAAAAAAAACGCCATTCTTAACATAAAGAGGGTAGGGTGTTTTGTACCTATTCTATAGTTCAACCTTACAATTGAATAAAAAACAGATCATAAAATTTTAATTAAACTTGGAAATACGATTTAAAAAGTAGCGCGGATCACTCTCTGCACTAGCACCCTAAAATTAAATGAAAACGCGCTGTCGTCTTGTTGTCGCTTTTGATTTAAAAATAACTTTTTATTAAAGATTCGTAAACGATAATGAGATGTGCCACCAAAAACACATGGATCTGATAATTTGAAAAAAAAAGATGATCTATTTGAAAAAATTCCTGCATTTTGTTATTTGTTTTCTGAACTAAAATTTTAGAAATTTCATAGCAAAACGCTGATTTCTGTAATAAATTGATCAAAACACACACTCATAAATATATATGAACATATGTAGTGCCATCACTATATGCTTGAACAAAAAATGCATGTAAAATTATGTATGTTTGAAAATGAAATGTTGCAAAACATGAAATATAACTTTAGGCGATAAACAAGTTTTAAACAATCAACTTAATATTACACATGAAACAATGCATATATATATATATATATATGTGGGGGGTGCGTGTGTACTACAATCAATATATGATTGAAAATAAAATATGTGTGAGTTTGCGTGTGTGTGTGTGTTAGTTTCAGAAAGTTAGAAATGAAAAAATACATTGTGAAAATTAGTTATCATTAATACAAATACATCTCACCTCTTGAAAAAATATATAAGCATATACGTGCGCGTTTATAAATATATATATATATATATGTGTGTGTGTGTATATATACATATTTATATGTATATATACAGGTATATATAAGCATATATATACGTATATATACATATATATATATATCTGTATATATATATATATATATATATATATATATATAACATATATTTGCTGATTCATACACCGTTCTATGAATTAAACAATTTTAAATAAAGAAAACATTTCTGAAAAAAAACAACAAATACATTAATAAGAAGGAATAAATTAATACATAACAAAATAACGAATACATTAATAACAACAAAAAATACATATTTTTAATTCATTAACATTTTATTCGATTTATATAAGATTTACATGTAAGATTCCTGACTAAATTTATAAAAATGAAAATGTACTAACTAGAGTGTTTTTTCTTATATGAACAAGCATAATTGATATGAAATTATTAAACGTTCATTTTAAGTCTCGTAACTAAGAGATAATTAGAAAAAAGTTCAGTGAAGAAAACGTTTTAAAAGTCCACGAAATTGAAAAATGGAAATGAATTTGAAAAGTTTTTAAAATTAAGAAGAGTTTTCGCGGATTGTTTTGTTTGAATTGGTTTTCTGCCTCTTCTATGAATTTAAATCACTCACCGATGTATTGTTTACATGGGTAAAAAATACATGCACCCCCATATATATATATATATATATATATATATATATATATATATATATATATATTGCCCCCGTCATTTTTTTTCAGTTATGTTCCGCCAATGTAAAGTATATATATATATATATATATATATATATATATATATATATATATATATATATATATATATATATATATCAAACATATTTTCAAAACTTGAAATATGTTTAGTCGAGGTGGTTATAATAAATCTTCTAAAGATGCGCGTCAAATTTCAAGTTCGTCCCCACGATTTTGATTTTTTTGGAACCAACAGACACACATTCAGGGTTTTCCAGATCATTTTCATGTTTAAGAATGCATGATTCGGCCAAACAGAGACGCAGAATACGGTTCACCGGATTCTTCTGGACAACATAAGCGAACTTTTCGTTGATAGCGATATTTGTCGGAGACTCGATTTCATGTATCCAGAATGTCTCTCTTTCAAACGGCTTGACGATCACACAATTGTTGGCCTCGTCGCTAATTACAACATCCCCGTTTTTGTTCACACGAATATGTCGAGTGCTGACCCTGAATCCAATAGTCACACCGCATTTTCTCAAATCAATTATACGCACAATATCAAATCCGTTATAAACGCAAATTATCGGGTCGTCTTCAGCAATACACATTAATTGATTTTGGGACAGGGTGCATGCACCGGTAAATTGCAGCTTACTTGTAGACTTCAAATGAAGAAAAAGATTATCGTTCCTAAATTTCACGAAATATAGCGCTTTTTCTCTGCAAGGTATAACGAATCCTTTTAAATGTTCTCCTAAACACATGGCGTGTTTATCAATATTAATGGAACTCCGTTGAACGCCCTCTTCTGTGTAGTGCGCCATTATGTTTGGAAATAGAACCACGTATCCGTTTTTATCAAGTAATTTTATATCGACAAGAGTTCCATAGTCCGGGTTTGTGTAAAATGTTTGCAACAATTTTTCGAAAGGCATATTTAAAATATTACTGGGAGATGACTTTAGCGGTGAAACAATGTTGGAAAATGTTTGTTGTCACTGATGTTGTTTATATATCCTTTGTGTGTTTGAATTAACCAATGAGTGTTAACTGTTAAGACGTGGTCAACACCCTTAACGGTTACAATATCTATATATATACGTAAAGGCGAAATAATGTGGGAGGGGCTTGCTATGAGTTTGGGGTCATGTTTAATTGACCGCATCAATGAAAATCAAAATGTTTATTCTTGTGTGTGGAAGAGGGTTACAGTTGAAAAAATATTTATTTGTGTTTGAATAATAATTATTTAACTTAATATTTTTCTTAATATTTAAAAAAAGTATATTTATATAAAATTGCAAACAGACTTAATTAATAAATAATTTTGTATTAACATTCTGTTATTTATTAGAATTTATGTAAATTATAATTAATTAATGTTTAATTGAAATAAATATTAAATACCGTTCATATAAACTAGTAAAAAAGTTAAATTCTATGTTTTATGTAATTTTACTTAATATTTCTGTTGTAAATGAAATAGTAGCTTAGTTTAGCCTTTTGAGCACTATAACTGGAATGCCGTCAGGACCAGTTGCTTTGCTGGAATAAAGGTTTTTGAGTAGTTTGGCAACATCGCGAAAAAATAAAATAAAAAAAGCAAAAATCAGTTTCCCATATGAATTTAACGTAAAATGGTCGCCTATATTAGCCCAGACAGCGTTTTAAGAACGTGTAACTTATTTTGTTTGCTTTTAATCTTTGCCATATTATTTTTCGAGATAAAAACTTTTAGCAGAAAATTTAATTCAATGAGAGAAATACAATCAATAAAATTACGTATAAAAATATATCTCTTTTATTTTTTTCTATATGGTTTAAATTTATTTTTAAATTTTATTTTTTCTTTCTTTTAATCGATTTTATTAAGATTTTTCTCTTTTATCGTTTCTTTATTATGGTCTACCCTATGTGTTCGGCAGAGTTTCGCCCTCTGCAGCACATCTTTTACTGTTGATGTAAGCGTGGTCAGCCTTTAAATGAAAGGAAATATGATATATGTAAAGGTATGCTTCACTTCTTGGATATGTGTTTGCTTGAGATTTACTTTTGGATGCTGCAGAGATCAGCAATCTTGCGTGGGGTCAATCGGAGGTCAAATATGACACTTTTGAGTCACGAGTGTCTTCACTCAGAAAATATGCTAGATTTCAAAATAAAAGTTACAACGCGGATTCTTAAAGTTTGTAGAGCTCTCAAGATGAGGAAACATTTTGTACACCATTACCCTTTCGTAAAATAGTGTTAAAACAATCGCCTTTTACATATAAACGTTAATTAGACAAAATTCCAATTAAAAAAGACATTGACTCTTTGATTAATTTAGATTTCGCATTCTCCATTGCGGCTCGCATGCACAAATATTCGTGAGCTTATAAGTAATCTAGATGCTGTAGAGACTTACCTCTTAGTAAACTCCCCAGATATCTTAGCATTAAGTGAAAAAAACCTGCCTTCCTCACTCTCCTCTATTTCTATATGACAGGACTTCTTCCTGCAATAAAGACTTTAATGTTCGCCTATGTTTGAATAAATGATTTCAAATATGACGTAAATGAAAAATCTGTCATGTTACACTACACGCTATACGTACTTAGTTAAAGTAATACTTCAAGTTTTATTCATAAGAAAATCCAAATAGTAATTAGCGGGATCTGCTATTTTAGAGAAGTTTAAGCTGGCGGCTTTATCGGCTACTGTCATTAATATCAACTCAATCTGTCTATGGACTTCGATTACCGGTTTCTTGTTCATATATAAAACAAGAATAGCCTTGATAGTGCAAGAGTGCATATGAGCGCATGGGAAATTATCATCGGAAAAGAAGGATGGATGCATTGTGAAAAGCAGGAGTTAGGTTAGAAAAACAAGCATATACACTTTAGGAAATGTACGCGAGAAGAAAAGAAACAATGAGAAAAAGGGACCACGTGGTCGAGAGAAGCAAGAAAATGGGCAAAGAGAATCGCGATCAAGCTGGATGGACGTCTACGAGAGACATGTTTAAGTGGTTTCGGGAGAGTAACCTGTAATAATAACTTTTGTTAAAAAGAAAAAAAATATCGAATCGAATTTTTATTTCTTTGTATCCTTTGTTTGTTTGTAACTGCAACGTTACATATAGTAATCCCAATACATTGGCCTTCCTAATTAGCTCACATTCTTTGTGTTCTTTTTCTTTCTTTCTTTATTTACGTAGGAGTCACCACTTATCAAGCCCCGGAAGCCATTCGGGGATAAGGGTTATTGCGTGTACAGTAATCAATGGGATAGTATCGTAGTAATCGTTAGTATTGGAGATTTGATAAAGTGCTTTACTTAAGGGAGCGATTCATCAGGAATTTGTTTATGTTGAATTTGAAGGCATCCAAGTTGTAGTCAGGTGGGAAACAGGCGGACGGTAGAGAGTTCCACAGGCGTGCAGTTATAAGAAAGAAGCTTTGCTCATGGAATCTACGTTTTGATTTAGGCACAGATAAAGAGTGGGGAAAATTATTGGCAGTGGTTTCAGTTAGACGGGTGTTTTTCGTGAAGGATTGGCGAGGGGGGACCAGAGATTGGAGCTCGGAGGAGCACTTGCTATAGAAATAACGATAAAACAAACGCAACGTCTTTTCTGTGGGAGAGAGGTTGTAGGGAAGAGAAAAGGGCATCCCCCACCAAGCCACGAAGTCTATTTTGTACTCTGTCAAGGCAGGATAGGCTATTTTTAGCAGCTCCTGCCCAGATGTGGCAGCAGTACTCCATCCTTGGACGTACTTGGCTTTTATATAGATAGTCAATTGCATCATTAGTCAGATATCTTCTATTTTATTGCTGATTACTAATCAAATGATAGAGATGTGTCTTTATATAATTTTAATGATTGAAAGAAAATCTATGTCCGTAAAGTCCTTCTTATTTAAGTACCAGCTATATAGATTGATTCCATTTCTGAGTTTCCAGTTGTTAATATTTTTGCTCCATAAATTAAGCTTTTCATCAACCATAATGTGTATTTGAAGGTCACCTCACTATCACTGCATCATTGGAAATATATCAAGAATTAAAAAAAACACCAATTGTTTTTTGGGGAAGGGGGATAATTATAAAGTCTCAGGTACAAAGATTAATATGAAAATATTTTTCTATTACGAATGTTTACCAACTGTATTTTTTATTTTAGATTTTTGCTTCTAATAGACTTGATATTTTTCAACAATATTTTTTTTTCAGACGCTATTGTGATTTGATTCGTAAATATAGAACCCTTATCAATTATCAACATTTATTGTCGTCCTGTCAAATTTTGCAATAATTAACTAATAAATTAAAAACGAAATATTTTTTGGGCGCGAGACATGCCATGTTCTAACAATCTCTCGTTAACTCATTTTTAATTTTTTAAATTTTTACTTCAAAATTCTAAAATCAATCATTAAGAGAAAAAGTAATCACTAAATAAAGTTATTAATCAATTTTATTGAAAACTCCGCTATCGTTTATCAAGAATCTTTTTAATTTCATTTTTTGTTGGTTGCTTTTCGAAGGGAGATATAGGTTTTATCCCCCCTCTCTCTCTCTCTAAATTATATTTTAAAAAATATTAAAATTTATTATTTTGTTTTTAAAACCAAATCTCCCTCAGTAATTTCTTTAATTTTCTATTTTTTAGCGATTACTAGACCCCGTAAGATGTGATACCGGACATTATTTCTCGTTCTCCCGTAACACTCGACATGTTTTTTGTTTGTTTTCTGTTTTTTTCTTTACCAAATAAACGATTCCAAATAAATTAAATAAACAACATAGTCGGCGAGGTAGAAAAATCGATTTTATCCTTTTATAAACAACAGTATATAAGTAAATTCTTTTTATATTAATATAAAAAAATATGCGGTCTGGTTTATGAACATAATAAACGCTTTTATTAAAAAAAAAAAATTAAACAAGTAAAAATATTTTTAAAAAATATTATGGGGGGGGGCTATAGTTTATTTTAAAAAACAATATCTCCTTCAAGAACGATCATAAAATGTGTTTTCAATCGATATTTATTCAATAAGGGACCAGTTTTCCTACCTAGCGAAAGGGGACGAGTTTTCCCGAAACGAGTTTTCCGGAGACGAGTTTTCCTGAGACGAGTTTTCCGAGACGAGTTTTCCCGGGACGAGTTTTCCCGGCACCTCTATAATCATATAACAACTTAAAAAATGAAATTCCTAAACGTATAATTATGTATTTGCGCGTGCTTAAAAAGTAACACGGTTAGTCGACTTACACCTACCCAGTCCCAAGTGATAAGATCGCGTTATGGGGGGGGGGCAAAATATGAGAATTATTATGTATATTATTTTATTGCAGTTCACATATTGTTCAGCCATTTTTTTTAATAAGTCTGTCAAAAATTAACGAAATTAATCAATTATTTATTTATTTTGGAGAAAATTTTAGAAAATCGTTGTTTTCATTGGTTACGTTATAATATGTAGAAATTAGATATTGTTGCGATTTTCACGTTTTTGGAGAATTTCTTTAAAATTCACCAGTTTTATGGAGAGTAAAAAAAGAATGAGATTTCTTAAAATCCTTCTTCTTGAGGAAGACTGCAATAATTTCAATGAATCAAATTTATTTTACGAGGTTTTACTGTTATTAATTGGTATGAGTCTCGATATTTCCGCCTTTATTTTGGCCGGATTCGATGTTTTGGCCTCTCTTCTTCTTTATTTCACCTTCAATCTCTGTTTGTTTTTATATTGTGACCTTTTACGATATCTCTAAATCATCTAGGGGACAATCTTCCTATTTTGACATCTTCTTTAGATAGGAATTTTACCCCTGTCCAGCACACCACGCTTTTGGTTGCTTATTTTTAATCAGCAGCTATTCAACATAAAGCAGGCAGCTCGTTTTACAAATTAAGCCGTTGTCGCACCTCATCTCATTCTCCTGTTCTTTTCGAAAGCATTTGGGATGTCTAAATTAGTTTAATGCTATCACTGTAGTGTACCACGTGTATAAATGGCGACTCTCACCAAGGCTTAAAGCTTCCAAGAATAATATCTTTTTTTATAACTATTTTTTTTAAATATCACAAAGAAACGCGAGTTGGAAGTAAATTTTCACGTTTATAAAACATCAGATTTGTGAGATTTCTGTGAATCCATAATATTTATTAACATTGCGTTATGAAAGTGAAGACAACAAAGAAATTATTTATTTTAAGCTTGAAATAATATTAACGATTTTATTTCTGAATGTTTATCAGAATGTTTACAAATTAATTCTTCTTTCCTTTTTGTTAAAGCAATACACGATATTTGTAAATATGATCACACCCGTCTAGAAGAACTTTCTCAATCTCTACTATTATATAAAGGTCAGTTTGTGTGTGTGAGGTCCGTTCTCATAGGTTCCGAAACGTTTGGACCTATCTTTTGCAAATTTCACACGAAGTTAATTCATATGACTGGCAGTGTTCTTAGACAGGTTTCGTACAGACTTCATTCGATAAGTTTCGAAAATCGGAAAAATTCGATCTTAAAATAGTTTTTCACATTTATAGATAAAATGAAGAATGTTATTGGGGAATATTTTACGTTACACCGATCAAGGAAGATATTAAAATTAGCAAATCATTTCTTTTTTTAAGTGAGAGATTTATAATAAGCTGGAGTATGTCTTAGTGGTAGAGCATTCAAATGATACCTTGTAACAACTCGGGTTTACCTCAATATTTCATTTGGATTTTTGCTTATTAATGAGTTCAATTTACGAGGAAAGAAGAAATACCATTTTAAATCGCCGAAAATTCGTTTGCATTTTTTAAAGTTAACATGATATCGTAAACAGATACGGATTAAATTTTATGAACGATATGTACATTAGCATGTTTTTTTTTCGGGGGGGGTCACAAGGCAAATACTCATTGTAGTATTTAATAATAAATTGAGGGTTTATTCTATAATAATACATACGTAATCTGCATGAATTAAAATATCATTTTTAAGCGTATGGTACAACAGAGCAATACCGGGCTGCCAGCTAGCAAATATATATTAAAAACACGTTTTAAACATCAGGGGTCTACGTTCCAACCTTCCAGATGTTGAAACCAAATTACAGGAGACGAAGCCGAACATATTATTTCTAAGTGAAACTGGAATAGGGCCGACCACTTCCCTAGATGAGTTCATAATTAACGGATACTCGAACTTAACAGCTAAATCTGACCCCCAAGATCGCCATGGGCATGGAATATGTGCCTACATTAAGGATGGCTTCCCGTGTGGCAGGGATATCTCTAGAGAAGATCCTAATTTACCCTATATGTGCTTCAGGGTTGTACTTGCTAACACTACTGCATTTATATTTGCCCTCTTCCGGCCCCACAACAGCGGAGTTACTATCATTAAGAGCATATCTGAGAAAATAGACCACAAACTGTCTGCACATACCTCGGCTAACATCCACATCTGTGGTAACGTCAACATCCATAACGTGGAATGGCTGACCCATTCAAATAAGACAGACGATGAGGGGAGTTTTTGTCATGATTTTACCATTGCTTATGACCTCACTCAGATTGTTCGCGCACCCACCCGTGTGCCCGATACACCCGGTCAATATGCAAGCCTCCTTGACCTTTTTCTCTCAACTTCTCCTGAGCTATGTTCATATTCCGTTCATTCTCCTCTAGGATCCTCCGACCACTCCGTCGTATCAGTTAAGATAAAAACGAAATGTAAGAAGTCCCCAGACGTACCCCTTCACCGTACTGTATACCGATACCCTGTGGCTGACTGGGATGGCTTCCGTACATTCATATCTGATTTACCTCTGGACTATGTTTAAAAAGGAAGTATCCTCTATAGTGTCAGATCTGACCGAATGGTTACTTGTAGGTATAGGCTAATTCATACCATCTAAAACATTCCAACAAAAACCTAATAGCCAGACATGGTTCTCCCCAGAATGTGCTGCTGCTATCGAGTACAGAAATCACCTTTTCCATAGCAACTAACGTAATAGATGCACTGAGACTAAAGCTGCTTTCAGGACTGCCAGCAACCACTGTAAAAGAGTAATAAAAATGCAAGAGAGCTATATGCCCAGTCTGTTAAATCCAAGGTAACTGATCAGTGGCTTGGTTCCCACCAGTTTTGGCAAATAGCAAATAAGATCCTGAACAGAAGTGTGCGTTCTATCCCAACCATTATCAATGGACCAGAGGTCATCTCATCAGCGTCAGACAAGGCCAAACTATTTGCAAAGAACTTTGCAGCTAATTCTACCCGACGCGACGAAAGCCATCAACTCCCCATATTTCCTCCTATAACACAGAACAAGCTAGGTAACATAAAACTATTCGTGCATGAGATCGCCAGGCTAATAAAGAACCTTGATTCCAGTAAAGCAACTGGCCCTGATGGCATCCCAATTATAGTATTAAAAAGCTTCAACCAGAACTTGCTCCCACACTTACGAAACTATTAAAGCGCTGCCTTAAGTAGAAATGCTTTCCGACTCCCTGGAAGACCTCATCAGTTTGCCCTGTATTTAAGAATTCAGGTGATAAGTCATCTCCCTCTCAGTACAGACCAATAAGTCTCCTGTGTGTTATGAGTAAGTTGCTGGAATCGATATTAAATAGAGAACTAGTCAACCACCTCAGCAGAAATAACCTTCTTAGTGACACACAATATGGTTTCCGCTCTGCAAGATCTACCGCAGATGTGCTGACGGTTATATCCCACAGGATTAGTGAATCTCTTGACAAAGGCTTCCTTTCTAGGGCAATTGCTCTTGACATTTCAAAGGCCTTCGACAAGGTATGGCACAAGGGTCTACTTCACAAGATTTCCAGCTACGGTATAACTGGAAATGTTTTCTTAATCATTAAATCATTTCTCTCCGATAGGCTCATAAGAGTAGTGATAGATGGACAAAAATCGGAGGCCTGCAATATAAATGCTGGAGTCCCTCAGGGGTCAATCCTGGGCCCAACTCTCTTCCTTATCTACATCAATGACCTCCCTAAACACATACTAAAATCTTTCGTTGACATCTATGCTGATGACACGACCATCTACGGCCACACATCAAAGGCTGTAAATGACAAAGTTCTCTCTGATTCTCTCTCCTCTGATCTCGAGCGCGTGGTTCAGTGGGGGAAGATGTGATGGTTACCTTTAATGCATCCAAAACCAAACTCCTATCCTTACATCATCAACGCTCTGATCCCCATCTGGCATCAATTGTGATTGATGACTCTCGTCTGGGAGAGGCCCCGTGTTTTGACAAGTTTCTGGGTTTGACCTTTACTCCGATCAAAAATTGAACATGTACATCAAGTCTGTTGCCAAGGTCGCTGGAAAGATGGTGGGATCCTTCTACCTCTTCAGAAGATATCTCACTACTGATGCAATTCTCTATCTATATAAAAGCCAAGTACGTCCAAGGATGGAATACTGTTGCCATATCTGGTCAGGAGCTGCTAAAAACAGCCTATCCTGCCTTGACAGAGTACAAAATAGACTTCGTGGCTTAGTGGGGATACTCTTTTCTCTACCCTGCAACCTCTCTCCCACAGAAGAGACGTTGCGCGCCTATCCTTGTTTTATCGTTATTTCCATGGCAGGTGCTCGTCTGAACTCCAATCTCTGGTCCCCCCTCGCCGATTTTTCACGAAAAACACCCGTCTAGCTGAATCTACTGTGATAAATTTCCCCCACTCTATATCTGTGCCTAAATCAAAACGCGGATTCCATGAACAAAGCTTCTTTCTTAGAATTGCACGCCTGTGAAACTCTGTTCCGTCTGCCTGCTTCCTACCGGACTACAACTTGGATGTCTTCAAGTCCAACGTTAATAAATTCCTAATGAACCGCCCCCTTAAGTAAACACATAATCAAATCTCAACACTAACGTAATGTACTTGCAATAACCCTTATCCCTGAGTGGCTTCCGGGCCTTGATAAGAGGTGATCACTATGTAAAAAAAAGGGGGTAGAATTTGCCGTAAAGTTTTTGGCAAATAATTTGGCCTTGTCGGATGCTGTCGAGATGACCTCTGGTCCATTGATAATTTTTTGGATTGAGCGCACGTTTCTGTTCAAGATCCTATTTGCTATTTGCCAGAACTGGTGGGAACCAAGCCGCTGCGCAGCTACTTTGGATTTAACGGATTGCTTACATAGTTCTCTTGCATTTTTTATTACTCTTTTACAGTGGTTACTGGCGGTTCTGAAAGCAGCTTTAGTTTCAGTGCATCTATTACGTTGATAGCCATGGAAAAAGTTATTTCTGTGTGCGATGGCAGCAGCACATTCGGGGGAGAACCATAGCTTGCTGTTAGGTTTTTGTTGGAATTTTTTGGATGGTATGAATTGGCCTATGCCTACAAGTAACCATTCAGTCAGATCTGATACTATAGAGGACACATCCTTTTTAAACATGGAATGGAGAGGGAGATCAGATATGAATGTACGGAAGCTATCCCAGTCCGCCATAGAGTATCGGTATACATTAATTCTCCCACTCTTTATCTGTGCCTAAACCTAAACGTAGATTCCATGAGCAAAGATTTTTTCTTAGAACTGCACGCCTGTGAAATTGTCTTCCGTGTTCCTACTTTCCAGCTGACTAAATATGGTTGTCTTCAAGTCCAACGTAAATAAGTTTTTGATGAGCCGTTCCATATAAGTTAACAAATTTATCGAATTTCCATTACTAACGATTACTATATTGTCGACTTGTCTACTGTACACTCTTTAATCCTTATCCTCGAGTGGCCTCGGGCCTAGATAAGTGGTTATGCATAAAAGTTGATAAATGTGGCAATTGGAATTTAAATTCTTATTAAAACAAGACGTAATACTATTTATTCTACTTCAAAACTTCATACACTACAGGATATCTGTTAAGTCATTCTATTTGCTTAATTAAAAAGGCCATTTTCCTCTATAATATCTATAAAGATAATACAAGAGTTATATGGCGACATTTCCCTCTAATTTTCATGTGTTTGTAGTGTGCACGAACATGTAAATTATACAGCAATGCTCTCTATATAAAGAGGACCATTCTCCATCTAAACTTGACCTTAACTCCTGATCTGAAATGGAACACGTACATCAAGTCTGTTGCCAAGGTCGCTGGAAAGATGGTGGGATCCTTCTACCGCTCAAGAAGATATCTTACTACTGATGCCATTCTCTATCTATATAAAAGCCAAGTACGTCCAAGGATGGAATACTGTTGCCATATCTGGTCAGGAGCTGCTAAAAACAGCCTACCCTGCCTTGACAGAGTACAAAATAGACTTCGTGGCTTAGTGGGGATACTCTTTTCTCTACCCTGCAACCTCTTTCCCACAGAAGAGACGTTGCGCGCCTATCCTTGTTTTATCGTTATTTCCATGGCAGGTGCTCGTCTGAACTCCAATCTCTGGTCCCCCCTCGCCAATCTTTCACGAAAAGCACCCGTCTGGCTGAATCCACTGTGGAAAGTTTCCCCCACTCTATATCTGTGCTAAAATCAAAACGTAGATTCCATGAACAAAGCTTCTTTCTTGGAACTGCACGTCTGTGGAACTCTGTTTCGTCTGCCTGCTTCCAACCGGACTACAACTTTGATTTCTTCAAGTCCAACGTAAACAAATTCCTAATGAACCGCCCCTTAAGTAAACACATCATCAAATCTCAACACTAACGTAATGTACTTGCAATAACCCTTATCCCTGAGTGGCTTCCGAGCCTTGATAAGTGGTGATCACTGTGTAAAAAAATGCAAATCGAGGTGTTTCATAATAATAATAATAATAATAATAATAATAATAGAAATGAATAGGGAGTGTGTGTAAGATTAAGGGAAATGCATATCTAAAAATAGAATATTTTGTTTAGTTAATTACAAATTACGGTTTATTAGAAGCATTAAAACATTTATGTTCGATTATAAATAAATAAATTTTAGCAAACATATTTTTCTAATTGAAGTTTAAATAAACAAATGCATTAATGTAAAGAAAGGTAATCGAGTACAAAATTGCGTTGGCTTGAGCGTTCTACATATTTGATAGATTAACGTTTAATCCGTTTACTTTAGAATTCCATCCTCGTTTCCTCGCCATTACCTACAAGTGCTGCGTATGACCTCCTAGTAATCACTGGCTAGGTACAGATTTCCACAACTTCGTCTTCATGTCACTTATAAAAGAATATAACGACCATCTCTTTTACTAGTTTGTTTATGTCGAAAACCCTCGGCTGCAACACATATACAATAGGTGCGTCCACTTGTTTGATGATTGAACATTTATTATTTGTTACATGTATAAATGACCTCTCTGATGACAGCTTGACCTAAATAAGTATATTTGCTGATGATGCTCTATGATATACATGAATGAGAAACGAGTGTTGTTGGTTGGTTGGTTTTGTTTTACGGCATATCATCCCTTTTCAGATTATTTAATGCCGAATCTAGTTATTTTGAAGAAAATCTTTTAAATAGAATATATATTTTTTCAGGTCATTTTCTATTAAACACATAGTTGGGAATATAACATTTACTACAGGGTCGGAGTGGACCTGGGTGCAATGGCAATTAAAGGGTGACTCACACTCCCCAAAGCCCGCAAGCTGGGGCCTCACCATCGAATATTATTTAAGGTCATATCCAGGAACAAAAACGAATTTACACATATTATGTTAGATGGAAACAAGTTCACGTGTGAGAAATATATATTCGCATCGGTAAAGTCGACATCAAAATTGGTTCAATACATTTTAATAATTAACACTGAATTACAGAGATGATGACAAAGGCACATTGCACTAATATATACAGATTTTTAAGTGGAGAACGGCATTATATAAGCAGATTTGTCTCAGAATAATAATTTTCAAAAGTTTTTTTTTGTTTTTTTTTTAATGTTTAAAGATTTGGAGAGATAGAATGTTAATTCATGTTTACGTTTACTTTTGTTCGGGCGAATTTAATTGAATCAGATCCGATGAAATCAGGTTTTCACAAATACCACTTAGTTTACTTTATTAAAGTTCTAATTAGAAAACTGTGATAAATTACGTAACCTTTTTCTACATTACACACGCGGGCATATATATATATATATATATATATATATATATATATATATATATATATATATATATATATATATATATATATATATATATATATATATATATATATATACAAAGGCCACCATTCGTTTATGTATGGAGTATTGTTGTCACATTTGGGCTGGTGAATCTGCTACTAGCTTCTCGCTCCTGGACAGGGTTAAAAAACTATCACCAACCTGATAGGTCCTTAACTGTCATCTAAGCTTCAGCCTCTGTCCCAGGGACGAAATGTTGCATTTCTCTGCCTGTTTTACAAGTATTTTAATGATGGGTTCTCTGGCGAAACCTACGAAAATATTTGCTCTGGCAAATATTTTCGTAGGTTTCCACGAAAAGAGTCTTTTATCTGGCTTTCAAAAACCAGATATTTATTTTCGTTATGTTGACGACACTTTTTGTCTATTCAACAATGAAACGGAAGCAGATACCTTTTTTGCATCCCTTAATAATATTCACTCAGTTCTAAAATTTACTATAGAAAAGGAAAGTAATTCCTCCCTTCCTTTTCTAGATGTACTGGTTTGTAAAACACCTTCCGTGTTCTTGACTTCCATCTACCGTAAACCTACATTCACTGGTCTTTACACACGTTGGGAATCTTTTTGCCCCACCAAACAAAAATATAATCTTATCAACACCCTTATCCAATGAGCTTGTATAATATGTTTAGAGAACAAATTAAATGATGAGTCAAATTTATTACCAGGACTCTTTGCAATAATGGTTTTCCATTACAAATCGTGGAATCTACAATTAGAAATTTTATTTCTAATTTTAATAAAATTAAACAGGCATCTGTCGACAAATGCCCTATCTACCTACGTCTACCTTGGCTAGGTAATATTAGTGAAATATTTGCCAAGCAAATTTCTTCTGTCGTACAACAATGTTACTTTGCATCAAATACCCGTGTTGTTTTTTTCTTATAAACCCACGTTGTCTTCAATTTGTAACGATATCCTTCTCCCCGCCCCCACACACACCTTAACAATTCTAGTATTTATTTATTTAAATGTAGCTGCGGTGTGCGCTACATCGGGCGAACGTCTCAAAGATTCTATAATATGGTAAAATAATATGTTCCATCCAAAATTCGAAATGGAAACTATCTACCTTCGGACGTTTTGAACAATACCCATGGCTTATCTATAGGAGAGCACCTTATAAATAATCGTATTTGCGCTTCGTATTTTAGTGCAGATATTTTTTCCATCCTTAGCAAGTCGCACTTTCTTTATCATCTCAAAATTCTAGAAACTATAAATATTAAGACTCTGACACCTTCTCTTTGACAACAAACAGAGAACCTCTTAGGGCTTAATCTAGTTTCTATTTAATAATTAATCCCCCCTTTTTAAATACATATGTTCCCCTCTACATTTCCATCTCTGATTCATTGTTCCCCCCCCCTTTTTCTTTTGCAAACGGAATTAAGCTCGATTTTAGCTATGCGAGCTTCGAAACTGGTCAGTTGACGCATTCATTTTTATTTTGTAATTTCACAATCTAAAATAAAGAATGTTTTCGAACAAGTTTAAATTTGGTCTTTACATAGCCATAATATATACACATATATATATATATATTTATTTATTTATTTATATATATATATATATGTTCCAAGTTAAACTTAGATGAAGAATTGGAAACAATTATGGATACTTTATCCAAAAACGGATACCCACTAGATGTGATCAGGTCAGTAATTCAACAAGAAATTGGCTGAATTCTCTCGAATTAAAGAGAATATAGTGGCCAAATGCTCAATTTATCTTCGTTTGCCTTGGTTGGGTACAGTAAGTGAGAAATTTGCCAAACAAATAAGTTCAGCAGTTCATGGATGTTATTTTGCTGCCAATGTGCGTGTTGTGTTCTCTACGAGAACTTTATTACCATCTCTCGAAAAGACGTTCTAACATCCCCACCACCACAATAGTAGCGTTATTTACAATTTTGAACATGGTTGCGGTGCCAGCTACTTGGGTCGAACGACATTAAGATTAGATAAAAGAATCCAACAACATGTACCCAGTAAAATAAGGCATGGAACCTACCGGGCAACTGACCTTGTTACTAACACATAGGGTCCTCAATTACTGATCATTTAAAAACCGGTCTTGTGCACCGAACTTTTGCAAGAACTCTTTTTATATTCTTAGTCGTGCTCATTCACTATATCACCTTAAGATCTTGGAGACTATTCACGTTCCACTTATATATATATATATATATATATATATATATATATATATATATATATATATATATATATATATATAATTGTATTAATACCTATAGACACTAAGTTTTTCACCCTTTCGGGAATCATTACTGCAGGGAGTTACTATTATGGCCGGTCTGGAGATTCGAACCCCGTCGCGAGCCATCTTTGATTCCATTAGCAACGATGGAGCAAATCGCTGGCCAACGAAAACCCCGAGAAATTCGTAAACATGAAGTCGGACGAGAATGATCTTATGATTATAACATCATCATCTGGGCATATGAGCTTAAGTTATTGACTTCATTTCAACTTAATGTGTCCAACACTAAAAACCGACTTCCTAAAGAGGCTGCCATAATTATTATTACGTTGACAAAAAGGTACATGCGGAATTGTTAATTTTGATTCCGCATGATGCATTTTCAAACACGTTCTCGTAATAATACCCTTACGTTGCATATTATTTCAAATGCCGTTTTTCGCTGTTTCTAATTATTTTAATTACAATCATTTTAACGCAATTATGTATTCTTTTCGGACTTTTGAATACAAGATCGGAAAAACAATTTGCACAATTTTCTTATTACAATCCAAGCTAGCTCGAAAACCGCTGAAAAAGTGCACGATATCAACTAAGCCTTTTGTCCAGGAACCACTAGTAAACGCACATCACAATGGTGATTTCAGAAATTTCGTGGGGGCGACGAGAGGCTTGAAGATTATTTTCATAGTGGTTGGCCGTCGAATGTTAACAACGTTCACTTATGAGCCATAGTCGAAGCCAATCCACGCGCAACTGTTTGAGAACTTGCTTCTTAATAAGATGGATACGACAATTCTCAACAACTTACGAGAGATTATAAAGACCAAAACCTTGACAACCAGAAGAAACATCGTTATGGCGTGTCATTTGCCTTTGTTTTACGCAACAAGAACAACCCGTTTCCCCACCGGGTTGTGACTTGTGATGAAAAGTGTGTTCTTTACGAAGACCAGCGATGCGCAGCTCAGTGGTTAGACGACTACGAATCTCCATGACACTTCCCGAAGCCAGCTTTGCACCAAATTATGATAATGCTGACTGTTTTGTGGTATGCGACTGGCCTCACCCATTACAGTTTTTTGAATGCAGGCGATACCATTATGGCGGAGAGTACTTCTCCACACAAACATATGGGTGAAATACAGCTGAAACGTGACAACAACACCCAGTATTCGTCAAAAGAAATGGTCCAATTCAACTCCACGAAAATGCCCAACCGTATGTTGCTAAACCAACCGTGCAGAGGTTAAACCAATTAGACTACGGATCACTCCCACATCCGGCATACTCACAAGACCTCTCATTAACTGGCTAGCATTTCCAAGTATCTCGAAAATTTCTACGTGAGAAGTGTTTCCAAAACATTCATACGCCTGTTTTGCATTGGTAAAACTGTGTTGATATTTGCAGTGCATATTTCGATCAATAAATCGTTGTTTACGCCGAGATGTGTTCACCTGTATTGAAAAGTAAAAATTAGCTATAATTTCTTGGTCAACCTAATATATATGTATATATAAATGTTGGATTTTTCCGTCATTGGATACTTTACCTTTCACCAGACTATTCATTCACGTAAAATCATCTTTTTCATCACCCTATTACCCTATGCTTCACTATTTTGTTGTCAAGTAGGACCTTTGTCTTACTGTCAGTTTCATCAAATACTTTTGCATGCAAAAACCGATCCTCCATTTTGCTAATTCCTACCCTCTGATGAGAAGGAAAATATTTCTTCGAAACTCCGCGAATTAAGGACTATCCACTCATTTAGTGTTTCCTCTTCAAATTTAATGTTAACTCTTTTTCAAAGTGTTTTCAACATGATTTTGTAACTACTTGCTCTTATATATATATATATATATATATATATATATACATATATATTGACTTAATTTTATTGTTATATATATATACATATATATTGACTTAATTTTTTTATTTTATATATATATATATATATATATATATATATATATACATATACATATATATTGACTTAATTTTATTGTTTTATATAATATATATTTATATATATAATATAAAGCTGAACGTCTCTGTGTGTATGTGTGGGTGAGTGTGTGTGTGTGTGTATCTGTCTGTCTGGTCACGAATAGGCTCTTATATGGTTGACTATTTAAAAAAACTGATAACATATAATAATAGACGATGTATTGAGGATCAGGAATGGGTGTGTTTGATTAATTTATATATATATATATATATATATATATATATATAATATAAAGCTGAACGTCTGTGTATGTGTATGTGTGGGTGTGTGTGTATCTGTGTGTCTGGTCACGAAGAGGCTCTTATATGGTTGAATATTTTAAAAAGACTGATTACATATAGTAATAGAAGATACATTGAGGATCAGGAATGGGTGTGTTTGATCTGGCAGAACGGTGGTCCATAAAAATTGTGGGGTCTGCGTTCGCGGGTCGCCCCAAAGTATGAAAATAAAATTGAAAAAAAATGTTGACAAGGGTTTTTGATATAGATGTACATAAGAATACTTTGATAAGAATGTTTTATCTTAAATAAGGAGGGTATGAGAAGGAAACTCTGATGTTAAAATGTTTAAGGTGCGGAGGTTAACCGCCACGACCTTATTTGATTATTTGATTGATTGATTCGGATTGTAGAAGATCTAGAAATATAACGGATCTGAATTAGACGCCTTGGCGACGGAGTTTTCCGCATGAACAACAGCACATAAAAGCAATGGTGTTCATGAAGTGATCAACTGTCATCTTTACCAATAGACGCAACGAGTAGTACCAAAAGAGTTGGTGATTCTTCACAAACCTTCACTGCTATAAACAAATCTTCTTTTTTTATTTCTCTTACACGTAGACGTCGGTGGAGGAATAGTTCACAAATTCAATGGATGCTTTCTTTGGACTTTCACCTTCTGAAATCTATTTAATTTATGTCTCTCTGCTCCATTTTGTTTAAGTCCTCACAGTTTAATATTGCTCTAATTAGGATGGGTGTTTTAAAGGAAACATCCCTACCGTTGGTCACTTCACTAATACCATTGCGTTTATGTGCTGTCGTTCATGCGGAAAACTCCGTCGCTAAGGCGTCTAATTGAGACCCGTTATATTTCTAGGTATTTTACAATCCGAATCAATTGTTTAATGGATAAGGTCGTGGCGGTTAACCTCCGCGCCTTAAATATTTTTTAAACAATGATTTTGTTTCTTAAATATTGTGAAAAACCCACACACACATGATGAATAGAAAAGATTATATATATATATATATATATATATATATATATATGCATATATATATATGTGTGTGTGTGTGTGTGTTTGTGGGTGTATAAATATGTATATGCACACATAAGGCATATACTCTACTATGCAAAAACACACACATTACTAATATATATATATATATACGTGTGTGTGTGTATATATATATTAGTATGCGTATGTGTGTATACACACACACGTATATATATATATATATATATATATATATATATGTGTGTGTGTGTGTGTGTGTGTGTGTGTGTGTGTGTGTGTGTGTGGATGATTATTATTATACAAGCAGACACCCCGGGATTGCCCGGTCGTAAAAGAAGCTTTAACATGATATTTGGATTAATGAAAATTTCGTATTTATTATTGTATTATATTGGACCTAATATATTGTAATTATTTTTTTTTTTTAAATTATAACAATGACCCATGCGCTATTAATAAAAATCGAAACCAAGATATTTTGCTTACGGTTTACTTTTTCTTTTGATATAAATGCTTGAGCCATTGAAGACATGTTTGCTACAAGGCTAAAAATTGAAACCTGACCTAATGGCTAGTAGGTTACTCATGCCTATTTTAATGCCGCCCACATTCACCTGGCAAATTCCATTTTCTAATTGTCACACTTTTGCAACGATTTCACCCGGCTATATATATATATATATATATATATATATATATATATATATATATATATATATATATATATATATATATATAGGGTTTACCCGGGTGAAATCGTTGCAAAAGTGTGACAATTAAAAAAATGGAATTTGCCAGGTGAATGTGGGCGGCATTAAAATAGGCATGAGTAACCTACCAGCCATTAGGTCAGGTTTCAATATATCATGTATATATATATATATATATATATATATATATATATATATATATATATCAGGTTTCAATGTATCAGATATATATATATATATATATATATATATATATATAAAGATATTGTTGCTGTGGAACCCTGTTCCGTCTGCCTGCTTCCCACCGGACTACAACTTGGATGTCTTCAAGTCCAACGTTAAGAAATTCTTAATGAACCGCCCCCTTAAGTAAACACTTCATCAAACCTCCACACTAACGTAATGTACTTGCAATAACCCTTATCCCTGAGTGGCTTCCGGGCCTTGATAAGTGGTGATCACTGTGTAAAAAAAAGAGAACAATTTTATAACATTAAAAATGATAAATGTCTGACAAACCTACAATTGCTGAAAGAAGTAGCGGCAGCTAAGAGAGAATTGTCCAAAACCATCAGAAAACTCAATGAAGCGGAGAAATGAGGAACTCATGATTTCTGGCAAATGTACAACAGTGTAATACATAATGGGCAATCAACAATTCCCCCACTATCCAACAATGGGGATGTTCTGTACACGGCAACCGAGAAAATTAACATAGATATCCCTAGATGTAAGAAAAACTTCTGTTCTAATAGTTTCTTCCCCAGAAATGTTACACTTTGGAACTCCCTTCTGGTTTCATGCTTCTCCAAGTGTACTGGCACGCAAACGTTCAACTGCTCAACTTCCTACATAGTATATCTGCAACATGCCCTAATAGTAGCCCCCTACATCAAAGTGGCACTTTGCCTTGTTTCGGGTAAAAATGTAATAACATATTATATATATATATATATAATAAATAATGGATTTTCTTACAAATAGTACATATAAACTGATATATATATATATATACAAAAAAACGGGCCCCTACTCTAATTAGTCCCTGTTTCTCAGTGTTTTGTCCGAATGAAATAAACCTTTGGTCATAACTAATTTATTATATTCAAAATATCACATCAAAACAATGGGTCTTTGGCCTTTTTTCTCCGTTGACTATAAAATGGCCAGAAAAACAATTGAATGGCCTCTGTTTTTTGGAGCGGTCACCCTGTATACACACACACACACACACACACACACACACACATATATATATATATATATATATATATATATATATACGTTTTCTTTTTATTATCTTTCTGTTAAGTTACATTATTGTTTCGGCTACAAGGCCGTTATTTTGGCCGCCTGTAGAGTCCTCAGACTTTTGCAGACATCTGTTCTGTAAGAAAGATACGGTAATAAAAAATAAAATGCATATTTACTCTACAACAGTATTGAGCACTTTCTTCAGTTTTTATTAATTACCATCTCCACTAAATATATATATATAAAATAAAATAAAAAATCTGCTTCACTTTTTGTTATCAAGTAAGATCTTTGACTTACTTGCAGTTTCATCAAATACTTTTGTATGCAAAATCCGATCCCGTATTTTGCTAATTCCTACTCTCTGATGAGAATGAAAAGTATTTCTTCGTATCCGCGGATTAAGGACTATCCACTTATTGAGTGTGTCTTTTTCAGATTAAATATGTTTTTAACTCTTTTCCAAAGTGTATTTTAACATGTTTTATTAGATATGTTTGTTCTTATATATATATATATATACCCGGCCCCGCGTTGCTGTGGCTCAGTTTGTTAAAATGGAACACATGTGAAAGTAGAGAAAAGTTTGATTCTTTTTTTCAAGAGAATGTACAAATTATTTTTTTAGCAGATGTTATACAGAAAAGTACTTCCATCATTAATTATGCAAAAAAATAAATAAAATGTTGATTTAGTGTTTCAATATGCTTATTAATTACGATAAAACTTGCTGAGTATGCACTGTTTTACGGTTGTTGTAAAAATGGAACGGAAACTTAAATTTCGCTTCGTTTTAATCTTTCTTAATTTTTTAATTGTGCTCCCCTCAAAGGAATATAATCAAAACAGTAGCATTCAACAATTGTACTTTATGTATATAAAACACAAAATATTTATTAAAAAAAAAATTTAAAAAAAAGTTAATAAGGAAAGGGAGATAATTCCATTTTTAAACGAAAAAGTCAGTTTGGTATATCTTTTTGTAATTTTTTACATAAGTCCAGCTTACCATTCACATTGGAAATGTCACCATTTATAGGTTGTCGGGTACGTTTACAACGAATAAACACTCCAATCTAGTAGATGTATCAGAATTTTTGGAGGAATTTTTTACACCCCTATCACGAAACTGCGAATAAAATATAAAAATCTCGTAATTTCTCTTTTAAAAGTGGGTTGTTTATTTTCTTTATGGATTATACTTCCAAAACAAACTATTAAAGTTGTTTTAAACGTAATAGACATTTTATTTTTTATTTTTTAAAAAACAGTAATGAATTTTACGAACTCAATATTTTTCAATTTTTATGCTTTAAAACTCAATCAAAATTTTTCTATTGATGCTATTTTTACGATATTTTCAGGGTCAATGTGAAATGTTATACTCTTTCCAATAAACCGAATATAATATTTCAGACAAACGTTTTTTTCAATTCACGACCCCCATTTTCAAGTGTCGAGTAAAAAGGAAATAATTTACACACCAAAGTTTTATATATCACAAATTGAAGAGAAAAGGTCAATAAGTAATATATTCAAATTTAAAACAAAAAAAAACACACACACACACATATGAATATATATATATATACTTATGTGTGTGTGTGTATGTGTATGTGTATGTGTGTGTGTGTGTGTGTGTGTGTGTGTGTGTGTGTGTGTGTGTATTGCGGGATCACGTTGGTATATCCGGATTATTTGAACTATCTTCTGGCCCAAAAACGCGATATCTGAATTAAAAAAGAAAAAGTAAAATAATCACAGAGCACAAACTTGTTTTCTATTCGCACCAATTTAAGATCAAACGATGCATCATCTATAATAGAATATTTTTCTTGTAATTAGAAAAGCATTAGTTTAATGTATTGCTAAGTGTCAACGATGTCTATAAGTTTTACAAATACTGTTCATTGCGCTGTCTAATCTTGTAAAATAAAAATGATATTTTCGAAAATTTTTAATATAAAAAAATCGTATATAAAGAAAAATGTGCACGAAAAATCTTTAGACAAGTAAAACCAATCTCTAATTTTAGTGTGTCCAAAATATTATGAACAACAAATTATAAAATATTTAGACCATGATTTCAGCTCGCAGTAATACATTAGTGAAATTGTTGCAAGATAATAATTTTCAAAATGTTTAATGTTACTTTCAAGTAATACAGTGTCATAGTTTATACGCACACAACTAATATATTGTATATATATAAATATATATATGTACATATATATATACATATATATATACATATATATGCATATATATACACATATATATATATACGTATATATATGTGTGTGTGTGTGATAAATGTTGTATAAATTAATTTTCTAGAAGTAAATCCAATGAAAACCGTGTGGTTATTAAAGAGTGTTCAATGGAGGACAGAGCTGGTATATAGTCTGTATATTATACAAATATTATTCGTTGCATATGTACATACATATTTCAGTGGAATCCCAATTCAAGGAAACCACTTGATCAGACAAAAAAAAAAGAAAAGGTTTTGGTCTGATGAAATGGTAACTTTGACTAAAGATTCTAATGAAACATATATGCCCACGTATAATCAATTAAGTTGTGTACAAGAAACAGACTATATATATATATATATATATATATATATATATATATATATATATATATATATATGGGGGGGTCGGTCTGTGTGTATGTGTGTGTGTGGCTCTGTGTGTGTGTTCTATGGAGTCTCCTGTTTTATCAAAGAACCTACTCTGAATCTGAATATTATGCACTTATAAACGTTTCAACACAACTTGTAAGAGCATGCTTAATAACGTGTCAGTTTTGTTCAAATTCGAACTGTTTCTACTTTAATCCAATTTTTTGATTATCGATCAAATATTATCAATAAATATTAGAGGACATTGGATACAAAACCTTTATAAGAACATTAATTTACAGATGAATATAATTATCTAAAATTTAAAAGAAATTAGCCAACCGTTTTTGTGCCGATAGGGAAGAAAATCACACACAACGCGTCTTATCTATATATCTATAAAAGTGAACGTGTCTGCCTGTCTGTCTGTGTGTGTGTCTGTGTGTCTATCTGTCTATGTACATTTCCCTAGGCAATAACTCTGTCAATTTTTAGTCTATAGGCTCGAAATTTGAAATACCGGGTACTGAGATTTCGGAAAATCGATGTGACGGGTGTCAGCCAGAAATTTCGCTGTTAGGGGGTCAAATTTCAACGAGTTGACCTTTAAGAACTCTACCAAATTCCTCCGACAATTTTGGGTCTAGACACTTGAAATTTTAGATATAGGTTCCTTGAACCTGGATCTAACTTAATAAAGTGATTTGAGCCCGAAACTATAAATTTTAAGGGGTCATAATAGGGGTCAAATTTTAAAAAATTAACCATTTTTATTTTGTTTTTTTGCTTTTTTTGCACAGCATACACCTCCAAACACCCGAGCAACGCCGGGCACCCCTGCTAGTATATATATATATATATATATATATATATATATATATATATATATATATATATATATGATGAAAATAATGGAAATAGTATTCCGACAAAACAGAGAAAATAAAAAGAAACAAACCGTATTATGTGTTCATCAATGTTTCGTCTTTATTTCCAGAGGAAGTCTCGAAATAAAGAGGAAACGTTGATGAACACATAATACGGTTTGTTCCTTTTTATTTTATATATATATATATATATATATATATATATACTGAGGGATGTTTGTGTGTGTGTGTGTGTGTGTGTGTGTGTGTGTGTGTGTGTGTGTGTGTGTGTGTGTGTGTGTTTTATTTTACCCATTCGGAGTCAAGTTACAGCAGTATTCCCAAAAAATATACTGATTAAACTTAAAACAAATTTTCGAAGGGAGCTCAACAAGGAATATGCGCCTTAATTACTACAATAATGCTAGTTTTTTTGGGGGGGTGTCTTAAACTCCCCCCCCCCATTTTTTGTTTGATGAGGAGATTATATCCGAAGACAAAATGTTTGTCAAATTATTGTCAATAATTATTGCCAATTTTAATAAAATGAAATTCGTTTCCGAAATGATCGTACATTCAAGTTGATTTTATTTGTTTTTCCTTTTGAAACTGATTCATAATTTACAATTATTAATATTTTACTCAATATTGATATAGCTCTCGGATACATATACCTATTGAGCTTATATATCTACAGTATTATGGGCACTGTTATCTTAAAAGTATTAATACATTTATTAATACATTAAAATAAACTTTGCTCTTTAGACCGCAGGTTTAATTCCCGCTATAATATATATAGACACACACACACACATATATATATATTTATTTATTTTTTGCTATATACATATATATATATATATGTATGTATATATATGTATGTATATATATGTATATATATGCATGCATATATACATATATATACATACATATATATACACATATATATGTGTATAAATATATATATATATATATATATATATATATATATAAAGCTCAACGTTTGTGTGAGTCTGCCTGTCTGTACCCAATAATTTTTTATATGGTTTGCTATTACAAATTACTAATACTAATCACATGCAATAGTCAGCATATCTATAAGAATGATGAATATGATGAAGCAATCCGTCATTACGGGTGACTTGACCTGGTGAAGAAAACCTACGGTCACACAGTTCATGGCTATAAACTCGGGCAAAATAACCAAGTATGTGGGCGGAAATGTTTATTAAATAAAACGACCATCCTTGACCCAGGTATATTGAACGCCCAACAACCCCTACGACGCCAAACAGTGAAGCTGGAACATAACGGCTCAATTAGAATAGGAAAATTATATGGACGGCCACGTTCCTTACATGATAACCCCACGATAGCCTTTTGCTTTATTTTGAGAGGATTGATTTGACGTTTGACATCTCAATTGATTGATCTCTTTGCACCGACATTTTATTTTTAGTTGATATTTTCTTTAAGTTTATATTTTAATAAAGGAGACTGCATTTTTTAAGACTCTTTTTAAACACAGTCAACGATAGAAACTTCTCCTTATATATACACATACACACAGAAACATATATATATGTGTCTGTGTGTGTGTTTGTGCATGTGTGTGTGTGTATTTGTAATGTTAAAAGTCTACGTATACATCAAGAATAGTGTTTAAAAGGTTATGAGGATTCTTTGAAGCATTAAAACGATATTATATTTTGTATTTAATATTTGATTTCTTTTATATTTCGAGCAGTCCTCTGCTCTTGGTCACAAATACGTATCGAAATAAAAATGAAAAACGTTAAAAAAAACTGGAAATTTGTAGAATGCACAGCGGTCATTCCTTGCAACAATGTTTTAAAAAAGTTCACGAAAATTAATTTTAGCCGTTTGTGGAAGCAGAGAAAACAGATATATATATATATATATATATATATATATATATATATATATCTAAGTATATATATATATATGTATATATATGTAAGTATATATATGTGCACATATATATATAGTTCTGTAGAAACATATTTTCTTATAATATATACCAATTATTATTTAAGAAGCTCAATGTAATTACAGAGCAATATAGAGAATAAATGACAAAAAACTATATTCCATATATATGTGCTATTTCTTCTGATTTGTTAAGGTCATAATATATTCACTGATTGATATAATAATTAAGTGATTGATTTTGTGCTACGAAACAGATTCTGTCAGGAATTGTAAAAGTTAACTGAATAAAAGAAATAAATTATATATCTTTCTCTCTCTCTCTCTGTCTGTCTTTATATGTATATATATATATATATATATATATATTCACACACAAACATATATATATATTTACTGATATATATGTGTGTGTGTGTGAGTGTGTGTGTGTGTGTGTTAAAAAAGTGTCTTCAAAACTGCACTTTAATTTATAAAAATATCAAGTTATGAAGAAGAATGTTGGTGTTGAAACATAATATCAAACGGCTTAGGTATTGAATAAAAATCAACGCCTACAAAAGAAGACTAAACGCCTTCGTCGGGTTATCATGTCAAATCCCGTGTGAATGTCCACATGGTTTACTATAATTGACCCCTCTAGGGCGCCCTTCCTAGTTTGACATTGTTGGGCTTCGTTGGGCATAGGATCGGTTAAACTTCTTCCTCTCTACATAGAGCCAAACTTTGTAGATCTCCGTGGACTCGGTCCACTCGTCCAAGGTTGTCTTAATCGTTTTATTTTTGATACTTTCATTATTGTATGTAGTCTGTTTAGCATAATAGCAAACAATATGAAATCTATTGTGTACAGACAGGCAAACACACACAAACGATGGGCTTTATATATATATATATATATATATATATATATATATATATATATATATACTGATTGATATAATAATTAAGCGATTGATTTTGTGCTACGAAACAGATACTGTCAAGAATTGTAATAGGTAACTGATTAAAAGGAAAATTTTATATATCTTTCTCGCCCTCTCTCTATTTATATATATATATATATATATATTACACACACAAACATATATATATATATATATATATATATATTTACTGATTTCTTTCTGTCCTCTGGTGAGAAGAATAATAAGAAGAGCATTCTTTGAAACTCCGTGGAATAAGGACTTTTAAATTTTTTTTTGGAGTATTCAGTCGAACAATAATTTTTGATTGCAAAGTTCAACTTACCAAGTTTTAATTTTCTTTTTCTTATATATATATATATATATATATATATATATATATATATATATATATTTATATATATATATATCGATATGTAAAAACATTTTTGATAAAATCAACAGGAGATTCTCGGATAACCAGGAGCGCATGCGAAATGTATGTTTTAGTTTAACTCACAATAAACCATGATACTAAATTTTAAACTTTAATTCAAGCAATTATATAAAAATCATTTTATAAAATCAACATTACGTTTTTTACAGTCCGACGTAGGCTACAATATATTGTTTCCTCCTCTTTCAAGCAATCGATTCGAATTAAAAATGGGTAATTTCGCAGATTCCGATGAAAAATTATGATAAGGCATACAATACATGTCTACGTTAAAGTCGTTTATTTTTTAAGTTTTTTTTTTTATTAATTCACTAATCGAAAGCTCAAACGTGAACGACTAGGTATTAAACGCTAAACATTTCATTTCCCATTCTGTCTGATTGCACATACGTCATTTTGTTTACTTTTGAAATCATTGTTATATATTTAATGTAATATAATAATCAAAAGAGAATTGACTCTATTATAATAAACATAAAATCTGTATGGATTGAGCAATATATTAAACCGTGTGTTACGGCAAGGCCACGCAAGGGAGGGCTATTAATATATGTTGAGCGTACTGGTATATATTGATTATATAAAACTCTTTTTCTTTTAACAATGAGTTTGGTTTTAGTAAAAATTTAAAAAAATCGAATTATAAAAAAAATACTACCGGAATTTTCTAAAAATAAAACTTCTCCCACCCTAAAATATATTTCAAGAATAATATTTTTTTCTTTTGCGTACAACATCGGAGCTGATGAGTTTTCGTAAATCAAAATAATAATTTGCTCAAATTATTTATTTTAAAAATATCAACCATTACAGTTTTTTTCGTTTAAAATGTCCGAGTTGTCAATTTGATCTCATTTCCTTTTCCAGATCGGACTTTTTGATCATCTGTCGGTCTATAGAACGTCAACTGAACGTCAGCCATACACATGACATACACATAGCCATACACATTTTAATCATGATTTTTTCTTGTTCAAATGGGTAGATTAAAGAAACTTGTTTAGTCGAAATGACCCCTAATGTACTAATGTGTAACATAAGAAACAGAAAAGAAAAATTTATAATGCGTACACAGCTTTATTTTCTCATATAACGTCAATACGTTATGAAGGGACTTTACCTTAAATTTTTATATTTCACTGGTTTAACTAAGAAAATGGATTCTTCAGCACTACTTAATTTCGATTTTTTTTCAAATATTTCTTTGGTAATTCCACTTTTTGTTTGTTTTTACTATTTTTGCATATTTCTTTAGAGTTTGTAGAGGTATTGGCTGCTTCTACCGTTGATCATTATTTATTAAGATTTAAAGGAAAATTCATTGGACTTCATAGAAAACATAAAATTTCCTTTGAAAAATATTAAACAAATATTTGAAAAAAATATATTCTCTCATAATATTTTGAAAAATAAATTCTTTCAGATATATAATTCAGTGTTCATTATGTCTTCGAATCAAATAAATAAAGATGGTTTTGAACACAAAAAAATATTATTTAAAAGCAAAACCTGGAAAAATCATGAACTACATAGAAAAATACGAGCATAAAAATCATATGGCTAAGATGAAAGTTAGAAAAGTGAAAGGGCTAATTGCTAAAACTGAAAAAGAAAGACAAGATATTCTAATAAAAAAATATATCGAATTTGTACCATGAAATATAGCAGCATTAATATTTTTTTTAAAATTCAATTTAACATTATATAATCAATTCTTAATGTTGCAATATTTTAAATTATATTTTTTATATTTTACAAGAATATCTTGTCGATTTCTTATCCAGTTTTAACAAATAGGCCTTTTAATTTTCCAAGTTTAAGCTTAACCATCTTACTTTTGATTCTCAAAATGTTCTATATACTATATATATATATATATATATATATATATATATATATATATATATATATATATATACATATATACATATATATATGTTTTTTACAAGGTAGTCACCACTTATCAAGATCCGGAAGCCACTCGGGGATAAGAGTTATTGTGTGTACAGTACGTTACTGTTGGAGATTTGATAAAGTGTCTTACTTAAAGGGGTTGTTCGTCAAGAATTTGTTTACATTGGGCCTAAAGACATCCAGGTTGTAGTCAGGTGGGAAACAGGCAACCGGAACAGAGTTCCACAGACGTTCACTTCTAAGAAAGAAGCTTTGTTCATTGAATCTACGTTTTGATTTTGGTACAGATAAGGAGCACCTGCCATGGTAATAACGATAAAACAAAGACAAGCTCGCAACGTATCTTCTGGAGCGTTAGAAGGAGACTACCATTTTTCCAGTGAAATTGGCAACTGAAATGATGTGCGTATTCCATTTCAGGTCAGGAGTAAAGGTCCATCCCAGAAGCTTATAAAAACATAGAGTTTCCCCAAGACGTGAGTCACCCATTTCAATTCATGTCAGATGGGGATCGGAGCGTTGTTGATGTAAAGATAGGAGTTTGGTTTTAGATGTATTGTATATATATAATGTATTTGTTTTGGTAAAAATATTTTTTCTAAATATATTTCATTGTTTGGATCTTGAAATGTAACTATGATTTTAGCCTCTCATATATATATATATATATATATATATATATATATATATATATATATATATTGTGTACAGAAAGTTGTTAGTTGAGACAGGTCATTGGTACCGTCGGTTTCAAGCCCGATAATAAGGCCCGTTTAAGGTATCCTTATCGAGCTCTCTTCAGCCAAAGAGACGAATATTGGCTGAAGAGAGCTCGATAAGGATACCTTAAACGGGCCTTATTATCGGACTTGAAACCGACGGTACCAATGACCTGTCTCAACTAACAACTTTCTGTACACAAAATATAAGTACGCTCTTAAAATTTGGATTTTCCTTTTAATTGAGCACTCTGCTGGAATTTTTTTTCCAAAAAAACTAATCATATATATATATATATATATATATATATATATTAGCCTCTCATATATATATATATATATATATATATATATATATATATATATATACTTTTCGGACGATAAATGTCGAAACATTGGCTAAAAATATTAAATTCTTCACCTCTAATTGAGCATTTTTCTACAGAGATGGGTCGCTTTTTTCGCCTATCTTCTCGAGAGTCATCCCCTGTTTTCGATAGACTAGCATTAATTTAAACGTACGTCAATTCCGGTTTGACGATGGGGCCAACAACAAAGACGTTTATTTCCTCCTTCGCGGTACGGGTTCAAGCCTGCCTGCCTACTACCACTCTTTTTTTTTTTTTGCTCAACACATACTTCCAAACACCTGGGCAACGCCCTTCAACGCCGGGCAACGCCAGGCATCCAGGCTAGTTGATAATAAGATTAAACCCTGGTAATTGCAATAGCTCAAGAAAAGTGGGAAAACTTCTAGGAGTAATCAAATGCAAGATGTATGTGTCGACTAGCTGAGAAAAAGTAGAATTAATTTTTAGTATATGATATCAAAAATTAATCTACATATCTAAAAAAGTGAAATTTTCTGTGCGTGCGTTTTTGTGTGTGTGCATTTCCCTACAAAACTACTCTGCCAATTTTCAGTCTAGAGACTCGCTATATGACATAAGGAGTATTGAGATTTGGGAAAAAATTTTTAATCGGTTTTTGGCCAGAATTTTGCTATTAATGGGGTCAAAGTTCATCGATTTGACTTTTGAAATCTCTATCGAAGTCCTCCGCCAATTTTGGGTCTAAACACTTAAAATGTTTGATGTAGGTTACTTGGACATGGATCACCCTTTCTAATTAGATTTCACGCAAAAACAATAAATGTTAAAATTGGGGTCAAAGTAAAAAAAAAATGCCATCTGCGGGCTCTACCAAATTACTCAGCCAATTTTTAGCCAAGTGTATTCAGACTTGGGCGAGCTTTTTAATCGGTTTTTGGCCGGAAATTTTGCTGCTAAGAGGCCAAAGTTGAAAGAGTTTACCCTTGTAGTCTCTACCAAATTCCTCAGCGAATTTTGGGTCTAAACAGTTGAAATGTTAAATGTAGGTTAACTGGACATGAGTCAAACATTTTAATATATACATATGCACATAAAGTTATGAATAGTATATAGAGTCCGAGCAAAACCGGGCTGAACTACTAATGAGAAATATAACTGGAATGGACATCGTGAATGTAAGGTTAGTAAAATACTTTTTATCTTGGAAAATTTAATGAGTATGATTAATAATGAAGTCAAAATATTGAATTCGGAAAACTTAAAACTAAAATATTCAGATCTATCCCCCTTAAACACGGCAATTTCGAGCTTAGGCTTCGAAGAAATAAACAAATTAAATTAGTATTTGAATGATTAGTCAATGATAAAATTGCAAAAATAATTTTAAATTTTTTAATTCTTGAATTATCAAGTATGAAATGTAATTTATTAAAATATAATTATGTAAGTGTTGTGGAGACGCCCACTAATTAGCATACGTGGGTGAACAAGATATAGATAAAGGTATCAAGTCAGCAAGACCGGAGAGCTGTGTCGAATGCCGGATAGGCGCATGTGCCGGTTGCTCCATGAAAGACTTTAACACGCCCTCTGCCGGACAGTCTTCCAACTGCAGTACAACTTCACCTTTGTAAATATGTATTATTTTTTGGTCTTAATATATTTGTTTTACCTTTACTTTCTGCGTTCGTGTTCTTATTGATACGGACACAACAGTAAGAATGAACTTTTCATCAAAATCCATTTATGAAATAAACATTAGAAAAATTAATTAGAAAATCGCTGAAAAAATCAAAAGATACGAGACTGTTGGAGATTGGATAGAATATAGGTGAGACATATGAATTGAATCAAGTATTCGAAGGTGTCGTCCAGTACTTTGAAAATATATAAATTAAATAAATAATTTAGTGAAAAAATTTCATTAGGTTAGAAACACAAGGAGGAGTAATAATTTTTTAAAAACCTTTCTCTGCGTATCTTCAACTAAACTGACTCTCTATAAACAAGGCTCATTCATCCAAACTACCCATATGCACTATTCGGTGCAGACCATGTATACAAATTCGTGTCAAACCGTCTACATAAATGATCATCTCAACGGTCGTTTCACATCACTTTAGTGTGTTTTCCGCTCTGACAATCTTCGTTCATTTTATTGTTTAATTGTATAAGGGCCTTGAAAAACGGTGACATACTAAGAAATAACAAATATAATTGATTACGGGATCTAATTTAAGCAACACGGTGAGTAATATAGACACATTATGATTTTGCAGATTTTTAGATTTTATTTATATATAATGTAATATATATGTATATATATATATATATATATATATATATAAAGCTAAATGTCTGTCTGCCTCTGTGTGTGTGTGTGTGTGTGTGTGTCTGGTCACGAATAGGCTCCTTTATGTTTGACTATTTAAAAAAAACTGATTGCATATAATGATAGAAGATGTATCGAGACACAGGAATGAGTATGTTTAATCTGGCAGAACGGTGGTCATTAAAATTGTGGGGTATGCCTTCGCGCCTGGCGTCCATAGAATGGGAATAGGCACACACTTTAATAAAGACTTTTCATATCTATCTGCGTGATTATACTTTGATAATTATATTTCATTTTGAAGAAATATGGTATAATAAAACCTGACCTCCATAGAATGGAAATATGTCACAAAGTTTAACAAGGTTTTTTTTATATAGATCCACAGAATATTGTGATAAGTGTGTCAGTGTGAACAGGTATGGTGTAATAAATTATGGGGTTTATCTATTTTATTTTTACTTTCATCATATTTTGCTTTGGTTTTGATACCCCAAAATTCGAAGTTATCTCTTTGCAACCTTTCCTTTTCATAACCTATAATACTTTCATAAATTAGAGTCCATTTTCTGTAAGCTGTTTTTGAACCCAGTAAACGACGGGTACTTTTGCTAGTATATATATATATATATATATATATATATATATATATATATATATATATATATATATATATATATATATATATATATTTTTATTTTTACCTTTTGAAAAGTAATGAATGCCCAAATGAAAAAAACTTGATATTTTTGAATTTGAAGAATTATTATATTACACTATATATGCTCTGGAACCCAATAAAATCGCATTAATTGAGCTTGGATTTTTTTTCCTAATTCATATTAAAAAAAATGTGATATAAACTTTATTGATGAGAGTTTTTACTCCATTACAATTAGTATATACGGATTGAGTACGTTTCACGTAAATTATTAACTTGCTCATCATCTTGAGTTGAACATTCTGAGAAGTGATACACGACTTACCATTAGCGTATAAAGCGATGCTCTTAGTATAAAACACTCAGCTTAGGTATTTCGGACGATATCAAAACATTGTTTATTCACGACTCGCTTAGTAGCCGCCGGTGAGCGTAATGGTTAGGAGCGTTGACTGTCGTACAAGCGGTCGGGTTTCAATCCTGGCTTGAGGTAGCTGCCTGTCTAGACGCACTGATGAGCTGCGAAACAGTACTGCATGTGGTTAACTATATATAACTATATATATATATATATATATATATATATATGTATATATATATATATATATATATTAGAGTTAAGAGGATTCATCCAATTTGTTCCTTTTTATTTCTCTATTTTGTTAGAATACTATTTCCATTATTCTTACCATATATATATATATATATATTTATTTATTTATTTATTTATTTATAAAAGATTTCAGCCGTGTTTAATATTGCCATATGTTGCATAGTCGCAGCCTTCACATCGATTCCAATTTCTCTTAGTTTTTTTTTCTTCAAATTGTTTGGGACTGTTCCTAGTACTCTTAGTATTCTTATTTGTATTATATTGATTTTCTTTCAGGTTTCATATTCCTTTTAGTTTCCTAGCAAGTTCTACATATTTGTTCCGTTTTTCTGTCTTTTTGAGTTTCTTTGCCAAAAGTTGGCAGTTTCTTTCCTTCTTGTTAATTATTATAACATATGGGCTTCTTGCTTGATGTAGTTTATCTTTTTGTATCACAATGTCTCAAAGTATTTTGTGGTTTTCGTTTTCCTGCATTGTTTCCCGTTTACGTTTGAAACATTTGCCCGCATGTTCGAGGTGTAGTTGTCTACAGAGAATTGCCTTTCCCATCATGTTGTCATGTCTGTCCTTATATTTCGTTTTTTGTTTTTACAAAGGAATCACCACTTATCAAGGCCAAGAGGCCACTCGAGGATAAGAGTTAAATGTGGTTGGTCTTAATTGCATTGTTCCGTGCAGTTGTCAATAGAGATTATATATATTATTCCTTAATTGGAATTCATTTTGAAATGAGCATTATATATATTAATTTTATTTTTACTTCGCACTATTATTCTCATCTTTATTAGTTATATATATAATGCTCATCTCAAAATGGATTTCAATTAAGGAATAATATATATATACCAATCGGTACGGACTCGACTATGGAAGATCAGATTATAAATAAACGTTGATTTATAAGATCAAAGAATCCAACCTTGGTCGCCCTTCGGGGCCCGTGGCCCAGTTGATAGAGACGTTGAATCACTACAGTTCCAGATGAACATTGTCTGGAGATAGCGGTTTCAATCCCACCCAAAGCGTGCCAGAGGTTTACTTGGCCAAAAATGTGGTGATACGACAACAACTGCGGATGGCAGTGATGACTGAGAATGCAGTTAGGAGATTCGAAGTTCCTATCCGTCGCGGTTACCACCTGACGAAGGCCAGAGGAATAGTTGGCCGAAACGTTGTGAATAAACAAACCAATAAAAGATGCAAAACAACAACTAATACAAATGAGAATAAAAGTCCGAAATAAAAATAAAATTAATAAAAATAGGGATTATATTTGACGGCTCACATGTCCTTTTTTCAGCTACACCTAGATGTTTAATGATTCTATTCATTTGTTATTCTGATGAATCATCTACGTGCGTTTTCTATTTTCAACTTTTTCTTCCTCATCTATTGTTTCGGGTTCATCGTTTTCATTATTGTTTATCCGGGCATGCGATGATCAATCGTTCTGTATTCTTTCTAATGTACGAGTACTTTCACAAATCTTCTCGTGTATCTTTTACACAGTTTTCTATGTTTATCAGTCCCCCCTTCTCTATCCTTTCTTTTTCTCTTATAGGATCGTTTATGTATTGTCATTAATTTCCTCTTTTCTGGTCACGGAGTGTAAGTTAATACGGCACAATAACATTGACACACTAGTTCCTCCAGGCCAGCGAACTTAAGCAACGTTGGGTCTGATAGATGATCATTTGGGATAGCTAAGCCTGTATGTATTGCGAGGTAACATAATAGGTTGGGAAACTAGCACGGTTAATCCTTCTCTCTATGGTAGAACATAGAACAGTGGCGGCTCGTGCATGAAGCTGTGGAACTGCAGCGCCCCCAAGTTATTTCTACACAATATTAATGATAAAATTAAAAATAATACGTTTGTTTATTATTATTATTATTATTATTATTATTATTATTATTATTATTATTATTATTATTATTATAATAATAATAATAATAATAATAATAATATTTTTTTTTCTATGTGTACATTATAAAATCATTAACTTTAATGTAGGTATCTCCAAATTCATATAATAACAAAAATAAAACTTGCTTGGAGCAGTGAAATTCACAGTTACATTACTTAATGAAATTCTCTTGTGCGCATGCGCGGATTAGACGCTTTAGATAGCCGATGAGAGCCTCTTGAGGAACTGTCGCTTGGCGCAGCTCCGTGTCGTGAAATTCGTTGTTTGCTTAGAGTGTGCGCCTGTATAGATATGATAACATTGTTATTGAAAAAAAAAGGAGGTTTACTTATATTTTTTAAAATTATTATTAAAATCTGCACATAACGTGTTCTTGAACATAAAATATTGTGCTATTTTTTTAAATACGCGCACTTTTAGCGTTACGATTTAAGTCGGTAGCAGACGGAAATATATAATATGCATAAACTGTTTATTTTTTTTATTAAAAGTATTCGGGAATTTAGCAGTGAAACTAACACGCGGCCAAGGGAACAAAAGCAAATGTACAATAAATAAATCTTACCATAAAAATAAAGTTACTTTTCCATCTACCTGCCTTTTTACCTAAACTTTACAAAAAAAAATTTACATTGTTTCCTAGAAGCAAAAAAAGCGAAGAAACAGTTCATGTTGAAAATACATTTTAGAAATCTTTTTAACGTGTATGTTTTAGATATAAAAAAATTAGCATTTATTTGCCTCCGACAAGGACAATGTTAGAAGTTTTACACTTTGAAAAATGGATTTTTTACACAAGGTTTTTTAATTAAAATGTGTTTGTAAGTAAAAAAAAACACAGTTTTTTATAATTATGCATTTTTAAACTTTACATTGAATTTGTTAGTAGATGGGTCAGATAATACGCATTAAAAAAGTAATTAGAAATCCTTCTGGACTGAGACAATTTTAATTTTTTGTTTTTTGGGGAAGAAAGCTACATTAAAATTCGATGATTTATAATGCTTATATATGACATGCTATTTTCTTATAATAAATCCCCACTTTATGTTGATCTTTACCGGCATGGGAAAGTCAGTAAATAGCCAAGTTTGTTTGTTCTTTATATAAAATGCAACTTGTTAAAAGATTTCTAAATAAAATTTTGTATCTTTAAATATTTTTGTTTGTTTGCTCACTATATAAAAATGTACACGTTTATATTTTGCATTTTATTTACAAATACGTTTTGTTATAAATACATCTTTAAAAATAAATTTTGTAAATAAAACTGTTATTAAATAAAACGTTATTTTCAAATAGTAAACTCCTAAATTAACCCTCGTAGGGAGGCAAGTAAATTTCAAAGTTTTTCTTGTTTGTTTTTATAAAAAATAAGTTATTTTTTAAAATGTTTTTCATTTGTTTGCAAAAAAAAAAACCCCAAAAAAACGCAAACTTTTATTTAATCTGAAAAGTTTAAAAGGAATAAATATATATATATTATTTTTATTCTGTAACGTGTACATAATTTAAAAAAAATCTTTTTAATAAAAAAGTTTTTGCGTATTATGTATTTCTGTTTGATTATTTGTCTTTGTTATATTTGAATATTTATTTGAATCTTCGTTTATTATTTGATTTACACGATATTAAAAAAATACGTAAAATTTTTGAAGCAGCACCCCCACTAATCTCAGGCACGAGCCGCCACTGCCCTTGAACCATGATAGGTAACTCATGTAGTTATGGTGTCACGATAAAAATACCATTGATAGCCCTAGCGAAGCGTCTAGTATTAGGCTACGAACAAGATTTGAATTACACTACAAACAGGTGTAGTGGGTTCAATCTCGGCTGAAGTCGCATTTAATATTTTTACGCGTAAGTAGGTGCTGTTATTATTATTATTATTATTATTATTATTAATAATAATATTATTTTATTTATTTATTTATTTCATTTTTTTTGTACAGTTAAGCTGGAATGATGTTCAATTTCAACTTCCAACCCCTGGAAAATGACGGGTGCTATGACACGTAAGGAGCAGAAGAAGAAGAAACTTTTATTATTCGAAAATTTGAAAAAAAAACACAATTTATTTAAATAAATAAATAAAAATGATTATTAAAATCAATTTTGAATTTGTCTAATTATTCAACCGTTAAATCATAAATTCTAAATATCGAGTGCTTTACAAAGAGTGATTTTCTATTATTATTGTTGTTGTTATTATTATTATCATCATCATCATTATCATCATTATTATAATCAACAACAACAATTCACTTAAAACCAACTTAAATTATCGCGTCTAAGTCAGTTTAACATATCCACCAACATGCAACAAAGCATCTTTAATCGTAATTGTTGTTGTTCCAGGTTATACAACGTAATATTTAGTCCATATGCTACGACATTCTCTTAGTGATCGTCAGGAGCTCTTTAATCTTCACCGTTCTGGTTTATCCAATGGAGAAATCGGCCGTAGATTGAAATGAAATTCGAAAATGGCCCGAAAGACTGTGCTAAAGCATCAAAACACTGGCAGTGTTTGTGATTCCCCTTAATCTGGTCGTACGAGAGTTTCTTATAACAGGGAAGACAATGCTATCAAGGGCCGCAAAAAAAGAAACAGATTTGAAACAGCTTCTCAAATCTTACAATAGTGCAATCTTGTTAAAACGTCCTCTCTTTCTACTGTCAGGAAAAGCTTAAAGGAATTTAATTTGCGAGGATATGTTGCAAGACGCAAACCAATAATTTCTGTAAAGAACAGAAAGCGCCGTTTTGACTTTATCAGATGCAGTGAAGATCATGGCCCTTCATATTTGTCAAAAGAGCTTTTTAGCGATAAAAGCAAGTTCAATAGGCTAGGCAGTGATGGTAGGCAGTACGTCCGTCGGAGGAAAGACGAAGAATTTAATCCTATGTGCCCAGGTTCAACGCTGCAAGGTGGTTGCGGTTTAGTTTTGGTGTGGGGCATTATAGTACCAATCGTCCAGGGCCTATAATTCGTTTGCAAAGTCGAATTAATTCGACCCATACGTTAATATGTTGACTGAGCATTTTCTACCCTACTTTAGATGATAATCCCATCTTCATTTATGATAATGCTCCCATTCACACAGCTGGCAATATCCAGATGTTCCTAGAAGAACATTATATTCCGTGTTTGGATTGGCCTCCATAATGTCCAGACCTCAATCTTCTCAAAAATGTATGGCATTACATCAAGCAGCAGTTACGCAATGATGGAATTTAAAATTTGGAAGAATTTTGGACAAAAAATAAACAAGAGTATTTCTGCAGGCTAATTCAAAGAATTCCCAAAAGATTGCAGACTGTCAGATTTCAGAAGGGCTATGTAACTAAATATTAACTAGCTCATTGTGTTCCTGTTGTATTTGTGTTGCATTAATGTCCTAAAGTTTCATTTAAATAACAATTTTCCATTGGGCGGACTTTCTTTTTGCCTCCTAAATGTGAAGTTATTTCTTTAACTTAACGTGAACACTAGAATATTTCAATCAAAAGTCAAATACAACAGGTAAAATTATAGAAAAATAAAAGGCCAATCAAATGGGGTATAGTTTGTTTAAATAGTTACATTAAATTTAGCTTAGATTTGCAGTTTTTGAAAAAAATACAAGTGCGGACTTTATTTTTGCCGTCTGTGTGTATATATACATATATGTGTGAGTATATATATATGTGTGTGTGTGTGTTTGTGTGTGTGTGTGTGTGTGTGTGTGTGTGTGTAATACCGCCACCAGGTAACTTTATTTTCTTAACTTATTCTATATATATATATCATCCAAACACGGTAGTTTTTCAATATATGGGCGAGTGGCGGGGTTACTCATTAAGAGCTGCTTTACAGTTTCACCGATCACTCATTTTTCGATTAAATTTCAGACAATTATTACAGTTTTTTAATCACCTTCTCAGCTATATTGTTAAAAAAATTCAATTTTCGTTCAGTAAAACAAAAGTTATGATGGATTTACTGATGTTCAAAGTCGTAAAAAACGTAAGGAGGTGAGCGACATTTTTATGGCTGTTTGCATAGCAATCACGTCGCATCAGCGATTACTGATGTTACCGATTGACAGCTCTAGCGAACAGGGAAGTAACAAGTGAAACAGAGAGAACGAAAGAATGAAAAGGGAGATAATTGGTTGAGTTTTTTTTTTAAGCAGAGAAGTGCCGCACATTGTTATTACATATGCGTATGTTATGTTTACGCAGGCAAAAAAATAAGACTGAAATTGAACAATTAACAACGGAATTTACTGTAAAAATCGTGAATTACAATAGAAAAATGCGTGCATGAAAAGTAATATGGTTAACGTTAAAATGGAAAAGAAAGGACAAGATACTATTCTAGTAAAAATATGATAAATTTATAATTTAAAATATCGGAGCTTTAAGTATTTTTTAAATGCAATTTATTACATTATATTATAAAGTATTAATGCTGCAATATTTTAAACTATACATTTTTTAAATTTTTTACTAGAAAATTTCGCCCTTTTCTTTTCCAGTTTTAACAACTATTCCTTTACTTTCCCATGATTAAACTTAACCGTATTACCTTTCATGCTCGCATTTTTCTATTGTAATACACGCACACACACTATATATATATATATATATATATATATATATATATATATATATATATATATATATATATATATATATATATGAATGGAAATGTATAAAAAAGAATAAGAAAGTATAAAATCTTATAACTTTTCTTTATTCGTTTTCAATTGGTGACGTGCAGGAATACAAAATAATATTATGAAAAAAATTTTAAAAACTTTATCTGTATATTGTTAGCTATCATGGCTCACTAAGCTGCGACATTGTTTGGCTGTGGAAATAATTTATTATTTCCTATATTGTGAAAATTCTATTACTAATTGATCGCATGGTTAACACATGAACATGTTGGATGACATAGTTCTAGTTAGTAAAATTCTTTCTTGTGAGACATTAGCTTCGCTGTTTGTTGAGTGGACAGCTATGCTCATGTTCAAGCCGAAGTAGGTTCATTCCATAGACAGATTTGAGTTTCGAATCGTGAGTTTAAATGTATTCAAGTGATGAGACCAAATGAGGGCAAAGCTCGAATCTTAGACATCCGGTTTGTTGGCTGTCATAATCTTGTGAGCTGCGACGTAATTTGTCTGTTGAAATAATTAGATAATCTCTCACATTCTGAAAATTATACTTATATATATGTGTGTGTGTGGGTGTGTATATATATGTATATATATATATATACGTGTGTGTGTGTGTGTGTGTGTGTGTGTGTGTGTACGGTGAGGATTATAAGTATTCGATGAATGCTGAAAAATTGTATTTTTCATTTTAATAAGCACTTACAAAACGGAATTAAAAACAAAATTTTAATTGTTATAAAGCTTGCCTTATTACGAGGATATTACTGCTCGGAAGGTTAACATATTCATTTTAGAAAAGATATCAAAAAGAAAATTCTGAAATTGCTAGTGTAAAAAGTATTCGATACATACTAACAAATGAATGAAATCTGGTCTAGAATAAGGACCCCGAACCAAGTGCCGACAAAACGGACACATTCCCATTGACATCGGTTGACATTCAACCAGAATGCGTTTTTAAAGCTGAATTTTCGTATTTAAGTGCGCGTCTCTATTCTATCCATTTGTAGCAATATATTTGTATAATTACTTTGGCTTCTTCAACTTTTGGATTTTCGTTATTTAATAAATTTATTTTTAAAAATCAATCTTGGTCGCGAATTTTTCGATTGGTAGGTGTGAATCGTGTATTGAAGATATCTTCAATGCTTTGACATTTTAAATAATATTTAAACCGAAGAACATAGTGTTGATCTATAAGTGTGCTGAAGGGTACATATTGATTGGAAAACGGTTCAACGTGCATCCTTCAACAGTAGGTTCAATAATAAGGAAACGGAAAACGCATTATACCACTATCAATCTACTCGGACTGGTGCCTCAAAGAAAATTTCTAATCGAGCATTAAATAGGATGACCAGAACTGTTTCAGATAATCCTCAAATTACCTGCAAAGAATTGGTAAATGAGTTGGAAACTGTAGGGATTAATGTTACTAAATTGTAAAACCAAAGCAATGAATGCTGGTATATTCCATAATAAATGATTATTATTAGTTATTTTACTGCATACTCCAGTCTGGAAGGTAAGTTTTGAAAATCAAAGTTATGTATATGAAGTGTTGTGTGCGTGTGTGTAACAGAGAGAGTGACGCGTATATACAAACAGCGACATGACATCTATGCAAATACTTAAGCCGGTGCGTGAGTTGGCGTCACAGCGATGGAAGAGAAAGGAAAGAAAAGCAAAAGTAAAAAGAGGATCATGTAGGCGACAAGAGCAACTGGAAGCACGTGTGAGTGCGAGAGGAACTTTTAAAAGAAGATGCAATTCAAATTCTAAACAGTGAAATGGTCGTATGAAAGTGTGTCGCGAGGTGAGTTGCAAATGGAGCAGCGGAAAGAAAATTATAAATTAAAAATCAATTGCGTGTGGGGCATACAAGCGCGAAGCATGTTCCGGCCAGAAAGGATTTTGAAAAAAACTCGCATGGCGGTGACTGGAATTGTGTAGCCATGTCGATACGGGAGGATAACAAGTATGTGTTCGACACAGTATATTTTTGTTAGCCATCTGGCGAACAAAAGGGCATGTAAGACCAAGATGCATGCGTAGTTTGGAAAGTACCATGTATAAATGCCTTTTATTTCAACTGAAAGATTTAGTTGAATTCTTGTCTTTTTTGTTCCTTTGCGACTGTGCTTTCATATTACACGTGAATCTATGCTAACAAACAATTATATATATATGTATATATATTTATATATATATATATATATATATATATATATATATATATATATATATATATATACTGACGTAAATGAACATTTTAAATAAAAAGGTTTAAATTCAACGTTATTTCTCGCGGTTAATCGTAGCCAAATTGATTAGGTCTTCGCTAATCGAGCCAGAGATGTCTCGTGTTGCGGAGTTCAAATCGTTCGACTGGTATTAATCGTTACACCCTGCACTGAAGATTCCCAAAAGGATGAAACACTAGTGTCTGTAGGTATTTAATTATTATAGTAAAAATAATTATGACATCACCATTAAGAAATTCGTTTCTTATCGTTGAGCACTTTCTGTTGAATTAAAGTCGTTCAATTTAGCTCTTATGTATAGATCATCGTATAACGATTAGATCACTGTCTGACTGGTGTAAATGAACATTTAAAATTAAAATGTTTAAATTCAATGTTATTTCTCGCGGTTAATGGTAGCCGAATTGATTAGGTCTTCTCTAATCGAGCCAGAGATATCTCGTGTTGCGGGGTTCGAATCGTTCGACTGGTATTAATCGTGACACCCTGCACTGAAGATTCCCAAAAGGATGAAACACTAGTGTCCGTAGTTAGTCTGTAGTTAGTGTTGGTGTTAATTATTATAATAAAAAAATAATTTTATATATATATATATATATATATATATATATATATATATATATATATATGGATTCTCCCGTCGATTTCAACGTATAAGGTTCCGCCACAACAATTAGTTGTTCGGAAACTAACACAGATGATTTGTTTATAGTGGTGAACGTTTTGTGTAGAACCAGCCACACTCTTTGGTATTACTGCTTATCTTTGTCGGTAAACATGACTTCCACAAGACAGAGCATACGGTAGACTGCTAGTTTTTGCATCAGAGTTTCCTTCTTTTAACGAAGACGTGGGGTTCATCTATCCCAGTGAATAAATGCCCCCCCCCCAGATACCAACCTGGAAATTTCTACGACTTGCGCGGTATATAAAGCGCCTAGCCTTCCCAATTAGTCACTCCTACTGACCAGGTTCATCGTTGCTTAACTGCGGTGATCTGGCGAGAATCGGCGTGTCACGTGATTGTGAAGTAATCTCCTCCGGCTTCAAAGCAATTTTACCGTTCAAAAAACTTCTGGAAGTTAAATACTGCCTTGATGTAACGTCGTTGATCGAAGGTGATCCTACGATTATCAGTATGACATTACCGTTTCTTACAAGAGTGTTTTAAAAGGCCACGCCCACAAATATATTACAACTAGTATTTTCATATTTTGGCTGAGAATGATAATAAGAGAGTCCCTTAAGATTGTCAATTTTCCTAAATATCAATTATATTTATTAAATTTCGCTTATGCAAATGTTATGAATTTAAATATTTCTCCTTTTTGCAGGAGAAAACAGAACTTGCCTCCATTTTACAAACATAAAATTTAATAAAATATTATCTATAGATTCGTTTTAGAGGTGAAAATGCAAGTAAAATGAGATAACGCAATTCCTCAAGGTTAGGCGACATTAATCTAAAATGTATACAGATGAAAAAAAAAAATTAACTGAATATTATAGCTCGTTACATGATCTTTAGAAATTGAATAGAATGTGATTATTCTAAAACATGTATTCATAAATTAAAAAAAAACTCATATAATGGAATTTTTCGTAAGTTTCACCGAAGATAATTACAAGACTACGTACGATTTTAAAAGCTCAGCAAATCTTTTATTTATCTATAATATAAATCTCATCTGTCAATGTATGTATGTATGTATGTATGTATGTATGTATGTATGTATGCCCAAAACTTTCGACAAAGGCAACGGATTTTCACGAGACTGGTATCGTTTTGAAGCTCGACCCTTTGGACTTATCGAAAAAATGGCTTGAAACATTAATTCTCCACCCTCAACTGGGCACATTTCTACAGGGAGGGGTCACTTTTTCACCGATATTTTCGAAAGTCATCCCCTCTTTTCGATTGACTAGCCTTAATTTAAACCTTCTCTATTTCCGTTTTGGCAATGGATATAACGGCAAAGACGTAACGTTTTTTTATGTTCTTCGCTGCACGGGTTCGTTCCTGCTTGCAAACTACCAATTTTTTATTTTTATTTTATTTATTTTTTTTTTTGCTCAACACCCACCTCTAAACACCGGGCAACGCCGGGCACCCAGACCAGTTAGAAAATAAATTTGTTTGATTTGATATGGCTTTTAGACAACATATCTATCATTTATAGGTTTGTTCAATGCTGAAATCTAACATATTAGATACCTGTGTTTGATCAGATGAAAACAAGTTGTTATTATATACGTGAGTAGAATTGAGAATTTAACTATAATTTAGATCGGGTGTCAATTTGTCATACGATATCCTTAGATCAACTGGCAAAGCGAAAGTTTTTTAGAATCTAACTAACGTGCCAAAAATGGGAGAACTTTTACACAATTGTATGATGTTGACATTATGCGCCATCATGAACTCAATTGTTTTGCTAAGCTATTTCTTTAGTGAAACTTACGGGCAATAGTGTAGCTTTATGACAGATAAAAGATTGTATTCGGAAATCAAATATAAATTAACGAGGGTTATTTACATAGTATTCGTCATGTTTTGTGCGTAGAAGAATACTAAAAAATAGAGTGCGTACGTATATACGAGTAAATTATGAAATATTGCTACATTGTGTAGCGCAATGCTTTATCTATTTCTAATTTTATTTTAATATTGGACGTCATGCAACGTTCATTTTATATTACCTTAAATAATGAAAATAAGGAACGGAAAAGCAAAACTTCTCTCGAAAATACATATATATATATTTATAATATTCACAATCGAAATCAAACATTTTATATTTCTAAAGAAGAAACTAAAAGTAAACATTTTAATTTTCAGTAATGTAATTGTGCGTAAATGCAATAATATTTGTTTGTAAATTGTATAAATACAAACAAAAAGTTACAGAATTTTATTAAACATTCGTTCTATGTAACAAAAGGCATTTTATTTCTGATATATCTACATATCAATATGCATATACATTCATCTCTATACCTATTTCTCCTCTACACTTTCCATCATTTTCTCATTATATATATATATATATAATTCTTTTTTTAGTGGAAATGGTAATTAATAAAAACTGAAGGAAGTGCTCAATACCGTTGTAGAGCAGATATGCGTTTTATTTTTTATCACGGTATCTTTCTGTTAAGTTACATTATTGTTTCAGCTACTTGACCGTTTTTTTTTGGCCGTCTGTAGCATCCTCAGACTTTTACAGAAAGCCAATATATATATATATATATATATATATATATATATATATATATATATATATTTGCTTCTCATATTTTTATTTCATCAATCAAAAACCAATCTGCCTCTTACGGGGGCTAAATCTTGATTTATATATAAACTGTTGATATCCCGGTGTTTTATCAAGATTTTCCTTTAGCTCTCCAATATCAAAATAGGGAAACAGCGAACAACACAATTTTCTTCTTTTTCCATATTAACAGACTGCCCGGCGTTGCCCGGTCTTAAGATATGCTTAGATATAATTTTTTTTTTAATTCTTACAGATTACGTATTACTATATAGACAATTAATTATCGATTATTATATTGAACCTAATATATGGTAGGAGATCAAAACTTGAACTATATAAATATATATGATTATTGTGCCATCAACTTTTCTCCAGTCTTATATTCTTAGCCTCTGAACCATGTATAAATTCATCAATTAATGATGGAATCGCCCGATCGCCAGACAATATTGAAGTATTCAAGCAGACATATTTATATGTATATATAAAGTTAACATATTATCCCCTTTTTTAAACGATGGTATCGCCCGATCGTCGAATACTAGATGCAGGAAAACAATCAAGCAAGCGACCAAGGTCCACAATGTTCTATAAGTCTCTATATATACTAGCAGTTCAGCCCGGCTTTGCTCTGTCCCTAGGTACTGTTCATAACTTTATGTGCATATATATATATATATATATATATTTCATGCCCAAGTAATTTATATCTAAAATTTAAAGTCTTTATACCAAACATTGGCAGAAGAGTTTGGTAGAATCTGCAAAGTAAATCTCTTTCAACTTTGACCTCTTGACAGCCAAATTTTTGCTCAAAATCTGATTAATTTCCAATGTTTGACACAAAATTAGCTGAATAGTTTGCTAGAGCCCGCAAAGGCTACATCTTTTAAACTTTGACACCTTGGCACCAAGATTCTCGGCCAAAACTCGGTTAAAAAGCTTGCCCTATGTTTGACTACATTTTATGCAAAATTTCAAATGTTTAGACTCAGAGTTGTTTGAGAGGGCAATTTTTTTTAAACCTATACCCTAATTTTGACCCTTTAACGTAAATTTCTTTGGGCTCAAATTGAAGAAAAAAGTTATATCCATGTCCAAGGAGTCTACATCTAAAATTAATATTGTTTAGATCCAAAATTGCCAGAGGGGTTTGGTAGTGTTAGCAAAGGTCAAATCGTTGAACTTTTACACCTTGCCAATCAAATTCCTAGCCAATCGCCGATTAAAATAATTTTCCCAAATCTCAATACTCCTAATGTCAAATCTCGAGTCTGTAGACCGTATATTGAGAGAGTAAATTTGGTAGGGAAATGTACACACACAGACAGACACATACACACAATTTCACTTTTATAGATATATAGATTCGTATATATTTACACAAACACACTCACACACTCATATAATATATATATATATATATATATATATATATATATATATATATATTTACAAAGTGAAATCGTTTGTCTGTGTTTGAGTGTGTGTCTGTGTTTGTACATTCCCCTCTCAAACTCAAGATATGGCAAAAGGGGTATTTAGATTTTGGAAAATCTTAATCGGTTTTCGATCAGAAATTTAGCTGTAAATGGGTCAAAGTTCATCGATTTGACCTTTAAAAACTTTTCCGAACTCCTCCACCAATTTTGGGTCTAAACACTTGAAATTTTCGATGTAGGTTACTTGAACGTGGCTCAAACTTATTAATTCGTTTTGAGCCCCAAAAAGAAAACGTTAAGGGGTATCAAATTACTCGGCCAATTTTTGGTCTAAGCATTTGAAATTTTACGTAAAGTGTATTGAGACAGGATAAGCTTTTTAATCGGATTTTGGAAAAAAAAATTCTGCGAGAGGGTCATAGTTCAAAAGATTTGACTTTTGCGGATTCTAGCAAACTATTCTACTAATTTTGAGTCTAAACATTTGATCTTTTACATAAAAGCCATGCAGCAAGCCTTTTAATCTGCTTTTGAGCGAAAATTTTGCTTCAAGAGACCAAAGTTGAACGAGTTTACTTTTTCAGACTCTACTAAACTCCTCCGCGTAGTTTGTGTCTAAACACTTGACATCTTAGATATAGGTTACATGGACTCGAGTCAAACTATTTAATAAATATATAGATATACACATTATGTTATGAAGTGTATGGGGAGTATTGCAATTTTTCAAAGCTTTTATTATTTATTTGAATTCGCCGCGCAGATATTCTGGATTGCAAATTCTGAATGCACGTAGAAAGAAACTAATTATCATGACTTCTGTTATTTAGTTATTATGGTGTAAATAGAATTATGGATATTTGTGTGTAGTTTTGCGTTGAATGTTGATTATTAGATATAATTCACAGACACAGATACACACACATACACACACACACATATATATATATATATATATATATATATATATATATATATATATATATATATAGTATAAAAATTGATTATTGTAAATTATGGATCAGTTTAAAAAGGAAAACGAACAAACAAAATCAAATTTAGTGTACTTACGTTTCTAAAATGATATTCACTTTATTAACATTGAGAATACGCATTGACAATAATTGACAAAGACTTTGTTTTTAAATTTAATCTCCTCATTAGCACAAAAGAGAGTTGAAAAGTTTAAGACACTAAAATAAACTAGAATGTTTGTAGGTGGATTGTCTTGAAAATAATTAAAACATCAGAAGAAGTTGAAAAAAGAAAATTAGGGGAAAATTAAAAATAGAAAAAAGAAAATTAATTAAACACCTTATTGAGTTTCATTAGAAAATTTCTTTTAAAGTTCGTCAGTACATATGTGACATGTTGCAGTATTTTGGCCAACAAATGTTTGAAATAATTATTTACAATTTATTTTACATTTAAAAATGCTAGGTTAAGAAGATGTTAAGCTGTCTTAAACATCTAACGGTGCCGACTGTCATTTTTGGAAAATATAATGAATTTTTTAAAAAATGTAATGATCTACGCGAGAGTAATTTAAATTGGTATTTTATATATTTGTAATTATTTTGGGGATAAATTATTTATTTTTTGTGATGGTAACGGTTATGATAATAAAAATATAGTAATAGTAATAATATATATATAAATAATTATAATAATAATAATAATAATACTAGTAAAATAATAATAATAATGATAATAATAATAATAATATTAATACCAGTAAAATAATAATAATAATAATAATAATAATAATATTGATACTAGTAAAATAATAATAATAATAATAATAATAATAATAATAATAATAATAATAATAATAATAATAATACCGATAATACTCCCATTAATAATATTTCCTCATGGGGGTTTAAATCCGTAAAATTTCATCCATCGTCTACGTATGCATCCTGATATTTCATCTTTTCGGTTTAAACATGGTCACTTGTTGTCGTTGAATATAGCCAGAGATTAAAACATACAAAAGGTGTAGAATTTGTCACCGTGTTTATCTGTTTTAAAAGAACCTAGTATTTTGCATTTTATCTTAAAAGGGATATTACTATCTTTGAGATGCCCAATATATTTTTTAATGTTGTTTGGTTTCTTAGGGATCTTTTTTGAAAGAGTATTTATGTCTGGAGATTCTTTATGTTATAGGTCTAGAATTACCCCCAAAGTATATCGCATTTTGTTTAATAGAGTTGTAATAGTTGCTTCCAGTTTGATTAATAGTGGTATTGTTATGCAAGACGTTCAGTTGTACTAAATTATTTGGTGGCTTAACGAGGTATTTTTATTCATTAATTATGTGTTGGTGTTAGTCTGTGTCAAAGGATTAATATGGTTGTCATATAAGAATTTACATTTGGGATTTGTTTTACTGTGCAGCTGTAAATTACACCTTTACTTTTACCCTTTCTTTCCATAATTACATCTTCTCATGATTTGTATATTTGTATTTTGTTTTTTCTTATCTTTTTTTTTTGTTGTTACTAATTATTTGTTGTTTTAAATTTGGCATTGTTAAATAAGATAATTTGATTCTTTTTGTTTAATATTTTACTGTATTAATGGGGGGGAGCTTTGAAGTAATTTTCTAATATATGAAAAATTCTCTGGCTATGTTTGTTTTAAAATTTTTAGAGTATGGAGGGTTAAACCACAGGGTATCTCTTTGTCTTTTTTACCTTTTCTGACATGGATTTATTTGTGTTGATGGCTGACGTGTGTGGCTTATTTTGGTTTTGTATTGTGGTCGTTTTTTGTAATTTTTGTGGGTTGTCATGACCACATGATAAGTTATGTTTTTGTTAGATTTATTACAATTATTGTAGTTGTTTTAAGTAATTTGTATTTTTATCCGTTTTATTTTGGTATTTTGTTTGTGTTTTATATCTTGAGTTTTTAAGGGTATCATTGTAGTAGTTCGTGTTTTTGCTAAATATAGATTTGTTAGAAGATTTAAATTCTAATAGTCATATGCAAATGACGAAATGTGGCGATCTCCTCCTTGAGATAAAGGGAAGGATAGCATTAGAATGGGCAGCTTTTCGGAAAGTGGAGAACATCATGAGAAGTCGAACAGTAAATATACCAATCAAGGGAAGATATTCAATCAATATGTACTACCTAATTCAATGAATATGTACTACATGGGCCTTGACAACTCGCCAAAGTGAAATCTTGGCAGTAGCGCAAAGGACGATGAAAAGGATAATGGTAGACATCACTCTAAAAGATAAAAAAACAAGCTTCCGGTCCGCCAAGAAACAAGAGTTATTGACATCAATACTGCCATCAAAATAACCAAACACAGGTGGGCAGGGCACATAGCTAGACAACATGAATGCAGATGGCCCATAAGGACAAAAGAATGAACACCTTGTGAATATAAGAGGTCAAAGGGAAGACTAAGAACGAAATAGAGGGACGACCTGATAGAACACATGGGTACCACATGGCAGCAGATAGCTCAGGACAGAGTAAGATTTATAATGTCCAGGGAGAGGTTCGATTAATGTATTGATTGCTATGCAAGCAGGATCCTTGTACCTGTTTTGCCTGGTGGCAAGATGGCACATACAGAACAAATTCGTTAAACGAACCCCAACCTCAAAATAAATTATTAAGGGCAATATTGTTAACTGGGCAATTTTTTAATGAAATATCCGGTAAGTTAGTAATTGAGGCTCCAGAACAAATTTATTTGAAAATTAATTCATATAACATATGCGTACATGTCTCATATAATGAAACATGTTTACGCAAAAAACAAATTAGTCAGTTGTGAAACTGTTGTGGTGGCACACATTCATTTGCCTATGTGGATATTAATTACACATAAATAGGAAAACTCAGTTAGTCTGAGTGTGTGTTCACCAGAAGCCACCGAAGGCCGCCGAGAGCAGATATGTTTCTCCAGCAAAGACTCTCTTATTTGACACCATTATGTAAATATCCTGTAAATATACCTTTTCCTAATACACTTCTTATTTGATCTACCTTTGTTTGTTGAGTCGTCATTTGTATTCTTTTCTACATTACTTGTTCCAACCTGCAAACTTAACAGAAACAATAACCAGAAATGTTAAAAACTCGTAAATTAACATTTTAAAAAAGTTTGTACACGTGCATGAACTCCCACAAAAAAGAAAAGTAACGAATAAAGAATGTTTACGAAAGCATTTTTTAATTAGTATTCACATAATTGGTTCCAGTGTATTTGAAATAAAGAAGAAATACTTATAGACTGAAATAATTTGTTTACTTTTTATGACCTGATTAGTAATGACCTGGAATATAAATTCCCTAAGCCAATTTGGTAACCCGTGGAAGGAAGGAAATTGTTAATAAGGCAAGAGCGGTAATGTTTTACAAAAAAATTGTGCATACCCGCCAAAATGTTCATAAGCCTCAAACCGGAAGTTTATGACAAAATGTTTGCGAATGATTATTGTTATATGGATTAAAGAGGAATAAATCTAAATAAAGAAAGTAAGCGTTATCGCCCTTTATAGATCTTTAAATTGACTAGAGAGTTTCAGCGGAACGGAAGACAATATGGCGGCCTCGCTTGATTCTGAATATCGTTCTGTAAATAATGGCGTGAATAAATGTTGTTTAAAATACAATAAGCTTTTCTCTTTGTTTTACGTTATACAATAATTCTGCCATCACAATTTCTCTGAACACGACAGTTATAATAATCAATCCTTACACCATTCGCTCTGGTCGCTTTCAATTAAAGAGAGATGCGTCTAGACTGAGTGTGTTTATTATGTTTTTATCAAGTGATCGATAAGTTAAGGAACAGAACGTCTACTAATATAAAATGTACAAAAGCACATTGATCAATTCTAAAATTATTGCTTTTAGTAATGTAAAATTCTCCACGGATGATGTTTTTGTTTTCTTTTCTATGATATTTTATTATTGAAATGCTTTTGAGACAAGTAATTTATATATTTATTTTTTTGTTTATTTATTTGCCTCATCTTTACAGGGTTTAGTTTATTCTTTTGGGATATTAGTGACGACACTTAAGCTTACACAGGATGAGAACAAAAACGCCTTGGGTTTCATTCATATTAATTCACGCGAAACATATTTACTCACTTAAATACATCGTTCTATTACTTATTACGATATCAATATCGCTAATATATTAAATCAACAAGCAATACACTAGTGTATATTTCATAAAACTCTTAGTCAGTCTATAGACCACAAACTTATTATATGATTGATAGTGTTTAATATCTCATAAATTACCGTAATAACGTAAAAAAACATTGTCTATACGGAATCTCGTTTTGAAGTCGTTTACATGTTATTCATTTAACTGTTTCATAGAACATCAGCTTATATATATATATATATATATATATATATATATATATATATATATTATATATATATAATACATAGCGGTGTTCTTATAAATGATATAGTTTGAAATTATGCATGGAGATATTTGAAAATATGAAATATTTGGATGATGAGGTGATCTTATGGTGCGATGTGAACATTTGATTATTTATCTAAAGTTGGGGGTTAAAAGGGAATTTTATATAAGATCGAATATAGTGTCTGCCGGAATTTATAGAATTCTGTGAAGAATAAGGCAAACATTGCTCAGTAATGAGTGGAAGATCTATGTTAAGTAAATACAAGATTCAAGATAACATTTTTATGCCTTCTTTCTTCGGGAAAGAAAACAATTCTTCTCAGAACAGATTATTATCAAGAGGTTTAATATCGTTTAATTTGCATTTATCCAGGAAAACTCTTTAAAAACTTCCACGGAAGTAGCTTATTAGAAAATCCATAACGTTTAGTGTTGAATTAAGTCAGCTTTGCATTTTTTATATTTGCGTTCCGAAGTGTCTACAGCTCATAATCTCTATGGTTGTTGGATCAAACGCTGGTATAGTCAGCCGTGCATACGAGCCATAAATATAGCAAAACCCTTGTCCGTGAATAACTATGTTATAAGTTTAATATATAAGAACGAATATATGGATATATATATATATACATATATATATATATATATATATATATATATATATATATATATATATATATATATAGTCTTGGAAGTTTTTAACCTTTAAACTATACAAAAATATATTTTATCATTCGTTAGAAAACGATCTAGTCAGTAAGTCATTTAATCACCTGCAATCTCTGCATCAACTCGCTCTAGAATTTACTATAATACCAATAATTTATTTTTCAAGGGATCATCAGTTGTTTACCATGAAACACTGTTTCGGGGATTTAAAAACAAAGCAGTATATTACATCATGGCTCCCCAGAAGTGTTGATCAAACACCACCAACCTTAATCTTAGGAAGAAGACATGTTTCAAACATTTGATCAAATTTCCTATTCTTAATTGCAATTACTAACCTTTTCATACTATAAAAATGAATTTCTTACCTGTGCGATTCATCAATTTCCACATTTAAAATGGATACATTTTTTAATTTTTTAATTTATCAGTCTTGTATTTATAAGATTAGGATTAATCCATTTAACTACTTATCACCCCCACTATGATTAGTATTTAGTATATTTACATTATTATTTAAAATTAGATATATAAAGGTTAAAAATATTTTTGCATATATACATTTTTCTTTTAATTTTTTTTTTATTAATATAAATTTATTATATGTAATTATAAATACATTTTATACATTGCTAATATAGTTTTGGATTTCCTTTATTAATATAGTCTGGTTTATCTTAAACGATTCAGAAGCATCAGGATAACGAACAAATGCTTTATTTACCTGTTTTAATATTTTATTTTTATCCCCACCTTGTTTTATCATCCTTATTACTAAACTAGAAACTGGTGGTATAGAGTTTGTTAGTTTTAAAGTAACGCGAGCTATTCTCAAAAACTCTGACATAATGGTTCCATAAAACATAAAAACAGGGCAAGTGCTATCTCTATGGGGCATAGTACTATTTTAAAGGGGAAAGCGTTTCTTTTATCAAATATTTTATAAAGAAAAATCCCATCGTCAATTTTTATATCTAAATCCAGAAATGTAGCCTGTTGTCCTCTATGTTCACAATTCAATTTTAATTCGTTTGGATACATAAGATGTTTATTTTTTTTCGAATTCATCATTATCGTTTATACATATAAGGCCATCTATAAATCTCCTACATCCATGAAAGTTATATGTTTTAGATATATCTGTTTTTAATAGCGATGACACATAAATATACTCGACTCTATGTAAATACAAATTTGCCCAAAATGGTGCAGGATCCAATCCCATTGGGATACCTATCGTTTGGAGTAATATTTTATTTCCTATTTGAAAATAGCATTCTTTATTAAGATGACTTACAAGTATTTTTAAAATACCTTTAGAAACACTAGTTTTGATATTTTTATTTTTACTCCAGAAAGCTTTAGAGTTTGAAAAGTCTATATATTTACCTTTTCCACCTTCAAAAGCCAAATCTACAGTATCATTTAATTCTTTTATAAGTTTTTCGTGCGGAATTTTAGTATATAGCGTACTAAAATCATAAGTAGCTATAGATTTTGCTTTTATTCTGGAATTTATTTTATCTAATTTTTCTTTCATTGGTTGGGAATTATTTATTACCCAAAATAGATTTATATTACTATAGAATTTATTTTTCAGGTGAAAATTATTTATTTGATTTATAATTAATTTAAATATTTTAGATATAGCTTTACTTAAAGGTTTAGTGATCCACGTCTTTGAACCTACAATAAATCTAGCACCAACTGGATTTTTATGCATTTTAGGTATCCAATACATACATGGAAGATTTTTGTGTTTGTCTTCTAACTTTAATCCTACTTTTTCACTAATAATACTATTATTCAAAATAATGCTATCTAAATTACTATTACTTACTTTATAGGTATCCGAAACGTTTCCTATAAGTCCTACTTTTATCAATAAACGTTGTATATAATATGTTTTACATATAAAAGCTATATTGTTTGCCGCTTTATCAATCGAAACTATTACAAACTTTTATTGAAGTATTTTAAGTTCCTCTCGTATTTCTGAATGTTTTAACAGAGGATTGGATAGGGTGTTTAAATCGTTTTATATGTTTAACCTTTTCATTTACGCATTCAAGTATACTATTTTTCCATGCATCAAACGTAGACTGTGCTAATTTATATTTATTTACCATAGACATAATAAAACTTTCTAGTGCTTTAGTTACTTCTTTAACGTATTTAGTGTAATTTAGGGATTTAGGTTCTCTATAATTTGGACCCTTACTAAGTAGTTTTCTTAATTTAGGATTATTAACTATCTTTAAATCTCCTGTAATTACATGTTTTATCTCATTATTACAGAAAGGAGGGGAATTACATTCACATTCTGGAATATTTATATTATTATCATTTATATTTATATGTTCTACCGTTTTCTTATAATTAAAAATCTTATTGCGTATTGTTGGCCCTAGTTTATATGTAACTATTGGTTTTTGATCTTTTGTTTGTAACTCATTTGTATATTGTATAGTTTTTTTTTTATTAAATATTTTAGGTAAGTTTACATCATCAAAACATTTATTTTCATACAAAACTACACACACATATTTAGGTTTCTTTTTTATATCGTTCACTGGTGGCTTATATAATTTAGTGTCAATTATATCTAGAATATATTCATACCATTGAATAAAATAGTCCTTCTTATATATCGTATCCGGTTGTAATAATATTTTAGATGCTATTTCCTTCAAAACTTTCGTTTTGTTTAAGCAATTTTCTTATATAATTGAACGACTCATAAATTTGATTAATAATAATATCTTTAATTTTATTAAATTTTTTTTTAAATATATATATAACTACTTAATTTACTCACATAAAATTAATATACGAAAGTATAGATTTATGCGTAAACTTTAAGTATTTACTTCAAAAGTGCTCAATACGTAGGTAGAGCTTGTCAGTAATTTATAAAATATATATGGCGATTAAGCTACACTGATTACTCCGCGTTTCATCCACTCTAGGGCTCTTTAGGCGTATGCGCAAATTCTGTGGTTGTTTATCGTTTTTTATGCTCCTCTTCTATTGAGATGTTAGTTAGCCAATCGGCTTTCTAGTATCCACCTCGCTTTTTCTATCAGCCAATGAACCTGCATTTATCGGACAAAGTACCTGTTTTAAAACTAGGTTAGTGTTTTTTTTGTTTTGTTTTTTTTATTGTTAGTTTATATATAAATATATATATGTGTACATACATATACGCGGAATATTCAGTGTAGCTTAATCGCCATATATATTTTATAAATTACTATATATATATATATATATATATATATATATATATATATATATATATATATATATATATATACATGCATATATATGCATTTGTTTTTATCCAAAAATATGAAATGATTAATCGAGTTAGAGAAAGAGAAAGTATACCGAGCTGAATCATTGTAAACATTAATTACAGAATCAACGTAAATTTTATGTATAAGCTTACAGTCATAGCCATAGATACGGTGAAATAAGTCTCTGGGCATGACTATTGTATAAGTAAAATAAAAAACAAGACCGCCCCATTAACCTCCTCCCACTTTTTTGCCAAAATATTTGAGTCCATAATTAACCAAGCTCTAGTCAATCACCTTAGAGATGCTAAACTTCTTACCGACTAAGAATATGGATTTAGGCAAGCCCGTTCCACAGCAGAATTCTAACTGTAATCTCTGAGCATATATACCATTCACTTGACTGGAGGGTAGAGCGGTAGCTCTAGATATATCTAAGGCTTTTGACAGAGTATGTCACGAAGGTCTTCTCAGGAAAATCAGATCATACGGTATCACTGGAAGAATACAAAATAATTAAATCCTTCTTAGATAAGAGAAAAATCCAGGTTGTCCTCGACGGCCGTACTTCTAAACAATATGATATAAATGTGGGAGTGCCTCAGGGGTCTATGCTTGGACCTCTATTATTCCTAATATTCATAAATGACATCCCTGATAAAATTGTCTGTGAGATGGATATATATGCTGATGACACCACGTTATATAACAGACACAACAGGAAAACAAATGAACACATATCTAAAGAAATGGCAGAAACACTAGAGAATGACCTCCAATAAGTAGTGGAATGGGGGACAAGAATGGATGGTCACATTCAACGCTGCCAAGACTAAACTTGTTTCCTTCAATAATTACAAGAAACCTTCTCTACCACCAATAGCAATGGCCAAAGACTCTTTATCTGAAAGTACATCTTTTAAATTCCTCGGCCTAACGTTCACAGGAAACATGAGTTGGAACAATTACATTGAGAGCATTGCCAGGACCGCTGTGAAAAGGTAGGTTCTCTCTACCGTACTAGAAAGTTACTGACCCCTGAAAGTATCCTCTATATCTATAAGGCCACCATTCGCCCATGTATGGAGTATTGTTGTCATATTTGGGCCAGTGCATCTGCTACTTGTCTCTCACTCCTAGAAAAGGTTCAAAAGAGAGTCGCCAACCTAATAGGTCCAGAACTATCATCCAAGCTTCAGCCTCTGTCCATCGACGCAATGTAGCATCCCTCTGCCTGTTCGACAAGTACTTTAACAGTGTATGTTCCGACGAGCTGCAAGCACTTGTAGCCCCTCTACGTAAATACCCCCGACAAACCCGACAAGCAGTACAATCCCACCCCTTCATAGTAGAGATCCCTAGATGTAAGAGAGCCTTCAAGTAGTTTCTTCCCCAGAACCGCTAGACTTTGGAACTCCATGTCAGGTTCCTGCTTCCCCAACAGTACTGGCATGCACAAGTTCAAGTGTAACGTGAACCGACATCTTGCTGCCCAACTCCCCACCTAGTACCCATGTAGCCTATGACCCTAATAGTAGCCCATTACATCAAAGTGGCAATGTGCCTTGTTTGGGGTGAAAATGTAATCAAATATATATATATATATATATATATATATATATATATATATATATATATATATATATATATATATATATATATATAATATATATATATATGTATATACATATATCAAAGAATGAGAGTTCAATATAGAAACGTTGTTTTAATTTTAATGAAATAAAATACGCATCAAGTGCGCTTGAAACCAAATCACAAGGTAATATTAGGAAAATAAACAAATATTTTACTTGTTTGAATTTATCACAAATATATTTGGAAGGTAGCCTTCAACTTCAGTGTGTTCTTTGTTTTTTTTTCTTTTTCTTCTTTCTTGCCATGTTGTTAATTTGGAGAAAGGAGTCTGTATAGAGCCGCGCGTTGTATCTGGCGGTTGTATTTTGAATTGTTTTAATTGTGCGCAGGTAACGCGAGAATAACGTCAAAGAATGAGAGTTCAATATAGAAACGTTGTTTTAATTTGAATAAAATAAAATACGTATCAAATGCTCTTGAAACCAAATCACAACGTAATATTAGGATATATATATATATGTATATATATATATATATATATATATATATTTGTTTACATCGAAAAATATTGAGCTTTAAGGAAGACAAACTTCGTAGTTTCCAGGGGAAGATAAATAATGCCGATATAATCAAAGAAATCAACAACAATAACTCTCTTTCACAGACACACAGACACGTAGACACACATATATACACACACACAATCAATTGCAAAAAATGATATTCTCCTGAAGATTGAAGGTTCAATCCTCAATGTTAGCAACCGGAAAATACAATTGCGACTTACTTAAGATATCTATCCAGTCATGGCTGACGGAACAAGAGCACGCTATCTCCGTGATGTAAATAAGGTGTTCCGCTCGAAATTCCGTCCAAATTCCCGAATTCGACAGAAACATTCCCGAGTTCGACAAGATACACCTGAAGAATGTTGGAGGTTACATCGACCGAAACGTTGTGAAAAATCATACTAAGTCCTATGAATCCAAATAATACGATTAATCATTTCTTTCAAGACAAAAAAAATTGTGTATTTACAGATTTTATAGTTCTGAATTTTTAAGATGAAAATAGATTCTTCTGATATTTTGAATTCTCATCTAATTTACGGACCGCATGGGGCTGAGACGAAGACCTGAGTAGATTGCTTGGTAAAATTTAGCTGTTTGATTAGATTCATTGTGATTGAAGTTTATTAATTCGAATTTCAACATAGTTATGGCATATGGAACGAAAGCATGCTAACACGGTGGATTAAATAAAAGGTTCCGTTAGAAATGATTTCCGAGTAAAACAGTACGATTCCTTTATTGGCCAAGGTACACCTGAAGAGGTTACAGATCAGTTTCCTTCATGAGGGAACAGCCAATGTTTGTGTGTCAATACTCGATATTTCTCCCGTTTACCCATCAGAAAAAAAAACCCAGAAATTTCTGAAAGAGAAATCCATAGTGGTGTCACAATCAAAACTCACATTTCATTTATTCCCAATTGTGGGAGCTTTGTTTTGAATCGCTATCTACTATGGGTCAGCATCTTATCTGGTTATATATATCTTATTTTACCTTGAGTATATATATATATATATATATATATATATATATATATATATATTTATATATATATATATGTGCGTGTGTGTGTGTTTTGTGTAAAATCTGTTTTTCTAAATTATATTTAACTCTTTGCGTATACCAAACCTTTTTACTTAGAAGCTAAATGTATGTTAAATATAAAAACAGAGCATATATAAAATAATAACAGTATAGTTACATTCCGAGATTAAATATTTATTTTTCACGCAAAACAGGCCTCCCCAGCATGTAAAAGTTTCCATACAGACAGTTGCTGGAAAAAATACAGGATGTTGAGTGTTCTATATATTTTATTTATTTGTTATGCTTGCGACATTATATTGTCATCCAGTTTTGTTGTTTGTTTTAACTAAAGAGTATCTAGATTTTTATTAGAGCTGATATTGACATAATAATAACTGATAGTTTTTTGCATAACGAAACGGATCTGTAAAAACTGTACCGACATTTTAACATGCTGTAGAAGTCGTTTTACATGAAAACTAATTATTTGAATCTCGAAATGTAACTATATTCTTATTCTTACATATATATATATATATATATATATATATATATATATATATATATATATATATATATATATATATATATATATGGAAGTTTTAAAAGCCCAAAACAATGAGAAGAAAGACCGGAATCGCGAAAGTAAAGAAAAGAAAAACAAACAAAAGTAGACGGGTATGTTTGAGTAGAACATACCCGTCTACTTTTGTTTGTTTTTCTTTTCTTTACTTTCAGTATTCCGGTCTTTCTTCGCATTGTTTTTGGCTTTTAAAACTTCCATATATTCCTTTACCAACAACGCTTCAAGTAAACTACTACCTACTCTTATATATATATATATATATATATATATATATATATATATATATATATATATATAAAATAACAGTATAATTACATTCCACTGGAATATATATATGCATATATATATATATATACACACACACACACACACACACACACACACACACATATATATATATATATATATATATATATATATATATATATATATATATATATATATATACAGAGAGACAGACATCCGGTTTCATTTGAATATACCTAAATTGATTATACGAAGAATACATCGGAAGGCATCCATTGCTTCATGTAAGAGTAAGCGTTATTACAAAGGTACTGAAAATAAAATTATAATTATGAAAGCAAAGAAAAACGGTTAATGACAAAGAAATTAGATTTTCCCTAAAGTATTTATGCTCAATTCATCAATCGTTGATTTCGCTTTTAGATATACCACTATATTTATTTTCTATTGTTGGTGTAATCAATAACATGTAGAAGTCTCGTGAGCAAATTGTTGATTTAACCATTTTCGCCACAATCTGCATTTACTGATACGTGAAGAATACATCAGCGCTTTTATTTAAGTCGTTGAAAAACCGAATATAATGGAGACTAATTAGACTCGTTTGTGTTGATTAAATTTGTTCATTTAGCGTCCCAGTCGGATGTTTGATTGGTTTCGGAGCAAAACAACCCAAGAGTACTATACAAACCCAAGGTTGATATTTGTACTGATAACCAATTACTTGAATCAATCAAATCGAAAACCGTATCTATAATCCCATCATAATAATAAGGTATCATCAGATAAATGAGATTTAGAAACAAAGCAATATTATTTCAAAAGAACGACTAAATGTTAATTCTTTGTATTAGACGATTGATTTAGTTCAGTTTCGTCTTTCTAGCGGTCGATCAGTTGCTTTTGGATATTACTTCGAAACACAATCTATGTAGTACACAATGAATGTAGTACATGTGTATTAAATTTATTCAACAAATATTGCTATTTTAACTAGAGCCGCGGCGAAATTTCTGACATTTACATTTTCAAACAGTCTTCAAATAGAACCGACTACGAGTTTGCAAAATGAAAAAAAAAATCAAAAACAAAACATTGATATTATTTAAAAATCGAAATTCACATTACTCATCGGAAAATGAAACAAGAAAAAGTGCAATGTAATTTTTATTGATAATTTCTGATTGTTATAGGTGATGTGTAGGTGCATTTCGTTATTCGTTCGTTGAAATCCCGTTTATGCAAAATATGTGAGTTTTGTTTCTATTATTTTTACTTACGTGCATCCCTTACAACGCATATCGCCACTTGGACGTAAGGCGCTACTATTTGGGGCCATGTCGACATTGCGACGCTGGAATAGGGGCTGGAGCTTAGTTGATAACGTGGGACCGACTAGATTGGCAGCTCTTTTTTACCTTATCTTAGAGGGAGAGACTAGAAGTAGATGCACCAGCCCAAATGTGGCAACAATACTCCATTCATGGACGAATGGTGGCCTTGTGGAGGTACAGGATACTTTCACGTGTGAGTAGTCGTCTAGCTCGATAGAGGGAACACACCTTCTTTGCAGCAGCCTTTGCAATGCCCGCCATGTATTTGATCCAGTTAATATTGCCCGCAAATGTTAGGCGGAGGAGTTTGAAGGTAGAATTCTCAGGTAGAGTGCTATTTGTCATGGATATAGCAGGTTGGAGAGGCGTCTTGTAATTGTTAAAGGAGAGCAGCTTAGTTTTAGTAGCGTTAAATGTTAGCATCCATTTGCGGACCCAGTCCACTATAGTCCGGAAATCATTTTAAAGATCGAACATATATTTGAGAAGATTTTCCATACACACTTTGGAAAAAAAAAGATCTACAACGGTAGACAGAAAAGAAAAAAGCAAACGTTTCTATCGTAGATGTGAGAATGGGGTTTAGTTATAAGTGATCGCCATTTTTTTTGCTTTCTCTAGTTTAATTTCACAACAAAAATAATAACTCCTCAGGGAAATGAATGTCAACGTTTGAATTCGTATTAATTATCAAAAACAGACTTTCTTTATTTCATGTTGATCACAGTCCTTTATATTTTTGAAGTAGCAGTCTTTTTTACAATAGATAAAATTTGATTTAGCGAATTCGTATGAAAGAAATCAAAATTCAACCGGGAAACACACTCTTTAGTGTAAGCATTTTAGTTGTATATTTTCTTCTAGATTCTTGATAATATTGTAAACTTTGATTTCTTGCACATATACAGGATTTACACGCGTACTCAAAATCATTGGCGCGTTAAAATATATAGCATTCGATGTAGCGAATTCAAATCAGATAAATCACAATTGAAATTGTGAAATACAAATTTTAGTCCTGTATTTTTTGTGGATTTTTTATAATCTTTGTTTTTACACGTATTTAATACATTCTCGTTCGTTATGCACCACCAAATAGTAAATTTTCAGTAACATCCATTGTCAGTAACATCCTTTGTCAGTAACATCCTTTGTCAGTAACATGCGAAACGTATAACTAATATCTTCTCTATCTTTATGTTAAATACAGTTTTCTTCATATTGGTTGTTCTTTTCTCTCACCGTCGTTGTACTTTTCCTCCTTGTGTTTTTCTCGAAGTATCCATTTGCAAACTTCACGCTAAACATTTTCATTCACTCATCTCGTGCTTTAGACATCACTAATCTTCCCACTTACGACGGAAATTGCATAACAATAATGGAACTGTTGGAAAATTATAAAAAATAGATAGGTCGATAACACACGAGTAAAGCCACCATCCTTATACAGCTGAAAGTGTGGGTTGCTCTTTCCATGAATATAGGAATAAATTCAATTGTAAATATAAACGTATGATGCAACCAACTGGCCGATTTCTTTTGTTGCATGAATAAATTCATATTTTAAATATTCTTCAGCGTCCTCAGTCAACAATTTTGCAAATTTTGTACGTGAAATTTAATCGACAACAGAACAACAGACAATAAACGTTTAAATTAAAATACAAAATATCATAAAATACGAAATAGAAACACTTGCCGTATACAAAAGGATATTATTACAATGTTCAATGAAAACAATAAGATATAACTGACGACAAGAATATAAATAATAATAGAAAGTACTATTAATATTATCATTTGAAACTATGGAAAGAAATGTGGAATTAGGATTTTTTTTTTACTTGGGGGTCACCGCGTATCAGGGTCTGGGAACAGTCTATGGTAAGGGTTAATGCGTGTTCAGTAAACAGTAGGACAACACTGTGGCAATCAGTTATGTCGGAATTTCGTTATGGTTAAATTATATAAAAAAATGGCTTAACAAAACCTTATTTCCATTAGATTTTAAAACGGCCATGTTATAATCAGTTATGAAGTAATCCCACCGTAGGGTGCCCTACAGATGAGCAGTTCTAGAAGAGAAGCGCTGTTCGTAGAAGTTCTGTTTAATGTTATGCACAGATAAAAGATAAGGGGTTTGTTACGAAAGTTTTACTGGTGTAATCATAGACTACTATATCTATGATCTATGGCAATATAAATATATATATATATATATATATATATATATCATAGATTGGACAGAAATCGAGCACCTATCATAAAAGTAACGATAGAGCAGAAATAAGCACATAAGGTCACTTTCCTGATGAAAAGGAAGTAAGGGGTCAACAATAGTTCTCGCCCACTTGGAGATGGTTTGGTATCCTGTCATGGCAGGACAGAAAACTCTTAGGAGCATAGACCTGGCAGCAATACTCTTCTTAAGACGTATTTGGTTATTGTACATGTAAACGATTGCATCGGCAGTGAAAGAATATGAGTATAGAACACTTATTTTTTTCAGAACACTTATTTTAATTTCGATTTAATTACATTTTTATTTCTACAGATTTACAAGATTTACTTGATTTTAGTCAAGCATCAAGCATTTCAACGGAGAATAATGTACAAATGATTATTGCAAAGGCAGATAACAGCTATTAATTATAGTCTTTGAGGAAAACAATGAGAATGCAGCTGTTGTAATAGTTCGTTTACAATGATGTATGAAAACAGGGGATTTATGAATATAACTACATGAACGAGGCAAAGGGGTTGGAGCAGGGAATGGATAAAAAAATCAGAACAACACATGCCGCAATAGTATTATATAAAAGACTGAGATTAGCAACATCACATTAGTGTGAAAATAAAAGATTTTCTCGAATTGACATTTAAAAGGCTACAGATTAACTGGCGGGCAGCTGATAAATACTTTGTTTAAGTCATATCAGCAAAAACAAATTACAATTATGATTTATTGCTTACATGGGGGGGCTACCCGGCGTTGCTCGGTACCGATTAAACAATGAGAAAATTTAAATTGATTTTGAACACATTTGTTATTCTTCGGATAGATGAAATTTTAATGTCTACGTTTAGTTTACTATTTCGAGCAAAAGAATATTTACCTACTTAGGACGGGTATTACACGTAGGAAATAATTGTATCTTATCTAGGGTAGATAATATACAACATATACTAAAAATAATTTTATCTACACTAAGACGGGTAATTTAAATGCATATATGAAACAATTTCACAAGCGTTATTACCACATGAATTGTATCACATCCCGTGCCATGCCGGGTAGTCTGGTAGTACATATATCCACCTATCTCATACAATCACGGGCGACGCTTGATATTCTGCTGGTAAATATCCACCTATTTTATCAAATCCTGGGTGACGACGGGTATTCTGCTAGTACATATACACATATTTTATCCAATCCAAGGCTACGCTGGGTATTCTGCTAGTACATATATCCACCTAAGTAATCCAACCCTGGGCGACGTCGGGTATTTGGCTAGTACATATACACCTATTTTGCTTTTTCGAGAAAAATAATATTTTACCTACCCTATGACGGGTATTACACGTATCAGATAATTGTTTCCTTTGCAAGGATAGGTAATATACAACACATATCTAAAATAATTTTACCTACCTTCGGACGGGTAATTAAAATAAATACATGAAGCAATTTCACATACTATCGACAGGTATTGTACAACATGTTAAATAATTTCTCTTACCACCAAGACTACCATAATTTTATGAAAACTGAAACAATTTTTAGAGAGTAGATCATTAGACCTTCCAAATTAGTACATAAATACATCATCTTCGTTAAGAATCAGGCAATCATTGCTTCATCATAAATTTCAATATTACTGGGTTTTTACGTTCGGTACTATCGGCATTAAAATTGTGAGAAAAATTATGACATGTTTTTAACAATGTCGCAGTAGGATTTTAAAATTCATGCATAAACACATTAACACAGTTAGTGATTAGACAACCCTTGCTTCATTATCAAATTCCACGTTACTGAGTTGCATTTTAATTCCCCACTACTGACACCAATTTCTTTTGAAAAATACTTCATTTTCTGAAGATTATTCAGTAGGTTTTACAAAAAAATACACAAATGTGTTAAGTTTAGTGATTAGACAACACTTGCTTCACTACAAAATTCCACATTACTGTGTTCTATTCCTCCCGACTACTGATGCCATATTTTTAAGTGAAATTATATCATTTCTGGAACATAACTGGCAGGTTTTCCAAGTAATTATAAAAAAAATTCCAAAATATGGATCACCCCCTACAGAAATTGGCCTAGTAAATTTCATAAAAAAACAAACAAAATACATAAATTAATCTAATTTTGAGATCGTAAACTGTTTCAGTCATATCCGGAATAAATTTCACAAATAAAGTAATTTTTAGATTGAAAATTGTTTAAGCCATTTCCAGGACGAACTTTACATTCTATCACCCACATTTAGTCCTAGCAACGCTGGGAATTCTGCTAATATATATATATATATATATATATATATATATATATATATATATATATATATATATATATATATATATATATATGACTTTGGTTATATACATAAAGCATTTGGTATTCCCAAGTATTCATCCATCTGATAATGACCAAGACAACGTTGCTTAACTTTGGTTGCATAAAGCATTTGATATTCCCAAGTAGTCACCCAACTAGTTATGGCCAGATTCCATGTTGCTTAACTTTAATGATCTATACAAGCATTTGGTATTCCCACGTAGTCACCCATCTTCTAATGACTAAGACAATGTTGCTTAACTTGGAGGATATACATAAAGCATCTGGTATTCCCAAGTAGTCACAAATCCGATAATGACCAAGACAATGTTGCTTAACTTTGGTGATTTACATAAAGCATTTGGTATTTCCAAGTAGTCATCCATTTGTGATGACCAAGAACATAGTGCTTAACTTTGGTGATCTAGATAAAGGTTTTGGTATTCTCAAGTAGTCACCCATCTTATAATTACCAAGACAATGTTGCTTAACTTTGATGATCTACATAAAGCATTTTGTATTCCCAAGTATCTTAAAGTTGTTCAAATCGGGCATATATTGCACAAGCACCTTCAAAATTGTCAAAACTGACCTATACTGCACGAGTATCTACCAAATTGTAAAATCGGACGCATAATGCAAAAGCACCTTCAAAATTTTTAAATCAGACTTATAATGCACAAGCACATTCAAAATTGTCAAATCGAACCTATACTGCACAATCACCTTCAAAATTGTAAAATGGGACCTATACTGCAAAAGTACTTTAATTTTTTTTAATTGGACCTATACTGCACAAGCAACTATAACTTTTTCAAATCGGACCTATACTGCACATGTACCTTCAAAACTGTAAAATCGGATCTATACTGTACATGAACTTTCAAAATTGTCTAATCGGACCTACACTGCACAAGCACCTTCAACATTGTAAAATCGGACCTACACTGCACAAGCTCCTCCAACATTGTCGAATTGAACCTATAATGTACAAGCACCTTCAATTTTTTTAATTGGACTAATACTCCAAAAGCATCTTACAATTTTTCACATCGGGCCTATACTGCACAAGCACCTGAAAATTTTTTTAAATCGGACATATACTGCACAAGCACCATAAAAATTGTAAAATCGGACCAATACTGCACGAGAACTTTAAAAATTATCAAATCAGACCTACACTGCACCATCACCTTTACAATCGTAAAATCGGATGTATACTGCACATACACCTTCACAATTGTCAAATCGGATCTATACTGCACAAGCTCCTTTAAAATAGTCTAATCGGACTTATAGTGCACAAGCACCTAAAAATTTTTCACATTGGAACTATACCGCACGAGCACCTTAAAATTTTTCAAATCGGACATATACTGCACAAGCACCTTCAAAATTGTAAAATCGGGCCTATACTGACACAAGCACCTTAACATTTTGTCAAATCGGATCTATACTGCACAAGCACTTACAAAATTTGTCGGATCAGACCTATACTTTAAAAGAAACTTGAAATTTTTAAAATTGGAGATATACTGCACAAGCAGCTAAAAAATATTCCAATAGGACCTATACTGCACAAGAACCTTAAAACTGTAAAATCAGACCTATACTGCGCAAGCAACTTAAAATTATAAAATCAGACCTATACTGCACAAGCACCATCAACATTTTTCAAATCGCACGGTATTTTGCTAGTACACATCCACCCTGCAGAAGCACCTACAAAATTGTCAAATCGGACCTATATTGCACAAGCACCTTACAATTTTTCAAATCTGACCTATACTGCACAATCACCTTCAAAATTGTAAAGTCGGCCCTATACTGCACAAGCACCTTTTAAATCGTTAAATCGGGCCTATACTGAAAAAGCACCTGATTTTTTTTCAAATTGGACCTATACTGCACAAGCACATTCAAAATTGTCAAAACGGACCTATATTGCAAAACCACCTTCAAATTTTCTGAAACCGGACCTATATAACACAAGCATCTTAAAAAGTGTCAAATCGGACCTATACTTCACAAGCAACTTTAAAATTGTTCAAATCAGACCTATATTGCACAAGCACCTTCAACATTGACAAATTGAACCTATTCTGCACAAGAACTTTAAAAATTGTCAAATCGGACTTACACTGCACAAGCACCTTCAAAATTGTCAAATCAGACCTATACTGCACAAGGACCTTCAAAATTGTCAAATACGACCTATACTGCATAAGCACCTTCAAGATTTTTTTTCAAATCGGACGTATACTGCACAAACACCTTCTAAATTGTAAAATCAGACCTGCACTTTACAAACACCTTCAAAATTCTAAAATCGGACCTATACTGCACAGGCACTTATAAATTTTTCAAATCGGACCCATACTGCACAAGTACCTTAAAATGTTTCAAATCGGACCTATACTGCAGAAGCACCTTAAAATTTTTCAAATCGGAGATATACTTAACAAGCACCTACAAATTTTTTTCAAATAGGATCTATACATCGCAGGCACCTTCAATATGTTTCAGATCGGACCTATACTATACTTTAAATCGGAACTATACTGCACAAACACCTTCGAAATTGTCAAATCGGACCTATACTTCACCTATGTCATACAATCCGGGCGCTGGTATTCTGCTAGTACATATCCACCCTGTCATACAATCCCGGGCGACGCTGACTCTTCTGATAGTACGTATGCACCTACTCATTCAATCCTGGGCTATGCAGAGTATGTTGCTAGTACATATATCCACCTATGTAATCCAATCCCGCGCGATGCTGGGTATTTGGCTAGTAATATATCAACCAATTTTTTTTCAATCCTAGGCGATGTCGAGTGTTCTGCTAGGATAAATTCCATCAATTTTATCCAAACCCAGGCCATGCCAGGTAATCTCCTCGTATATATGTCATGCTAGTGCTATGTCATACAATCCCGGTACACGGTGGGTAATCTGCTAGTACATATACACCAATTTTATCCAATCCTGTGCTACACCGGGTATTCTGCTAGTATAGCTATATAATACAATCCTGGTCGACGCCAGGTATTGGGCTAGTACCAACCAATCTTATCCGATCCCAGGCAACGCTGGGTATTCTGCTAGGAAACATTCAATGTATTTCCACCTACGTCAGGTAATCTGCTAGTACATAATACTTTTATATGAATTCCTTAAACTCTTCCTCCTTAGTTGAAGATTATATAAAACACATAAACTCCCAATTATAAGAATGGCTTTCTGGATAATAATGTTTTTATTTAAGAATTTATAATCAGCAGTTTATATAGATAATTTTGCATGTCAAGATTTAGAGAAACAAACGTCACTCGAAAATAAGGATGGCTTTCTAAATAATGTTTTTAGTTCAGATGTGATTTTTGGAGCATGACATCTTTTCTCAATTTAGTAATCGATAAATATAAATTATGCATCTTTTTATAATTGAAGATAATGCTCGGTAGAAAATTAAGCTGTATAAAGACGGTTACTTGGTCTTTTGGCTAAGATCAAAGTGTAGTATCTGTTCTTGGAATTCAAGCGGTCTCATCTTTCGCCCCCCCTCCCACTAAGAAATACCTGGGATCCGAAGCTGTAGAGAAACAAACGTTACCCGAAAATAAGGAGATCCATTCACTCACATTTCCTATATGTAATGTTTTAGATTAGATGCATTGTTTACATTTTAAAACATAGTAAAACGAAACTCGTTCCCTGTCTAGACATATCTCTCTCTCTCTTTCTCTATCTATCTATCCCTTTCTCTGTCTCTCTCTCTGTGTTTGTGTGTGTCTGTCTCTCTCCCTCTCTCTCTCTCTCTTCGTCTTCCATACTCTAAAGAGAAATAGTGTTACGAAAAAAAATGGCGTTTTTTTGTTTTGTTTTTTGTTTTTTGTAAAAACATCGATTGCTTAATATATTGTATTATTAGTATTGTATATCGTATTTTTTTACTTCAAACTTTTTGGCTTGTTATTTTTCATTTAACTCTCGTATCTAACAATTTTTACACTGCTAAAAATTTTAGTAACGTTTTCATAACATGTAACTTTATATTTTAATTTGTATCTTTAGTCGACTTATCTCTTATATAAATTGTTTTATATACAGACAGCCATTACAGCTTGCTGACGTCAAGGTCACGTGGCATGACTCAGCGTTTATTAATTACGTATAAATATCGTTAAAATGTCACGTTTTTTAGGGCCACCCTCATATATATGAAATAATGTTTGCTTTGCAGGGATGGTTAATATACAACACATATTTAAAATAATTTTACCTACTCTCGGACGGGTAATTAAAGTAAATACATCAAACAATTTCACATACTATCGACAGGTATTGTACAACATGTTAAATAATTTCTTTTACAACCAAGGCTACGATAATTTTAAGAAAACTGAAACAATTTTTAGAAAGTAGATTATTAGACTTTCCAAATTAGTACATAAATACATAATCTTTATTAAGAATTAGGAAACCATTGTTTCATTATAAATTTCAATATTATTGGTTTTTTACTTCGTCACTAAAATTGTAAGAAAAATTATGACATTTTTTAACAGTGTCTCAGTAGGATTTTCAAATTAATGCAAAAATACATTGTCACAGTTAATGATTAGACAACCCTTGCTTCATTATCAAATTCCACATTACTGTGTAGCATTTTTAATTGTCCTTAGACAACTTAAATTTTTTTTAAATTGGGAACGGTACTGCACAAGCACCTTCAAAATTTTGCAAATCCGACTTCTACCGAGCAAGCACTTTCAAATGTTTCAAATCAGACCTATACTGCACAAGCACGTTAAAAAATTTCAAATCGGACCTATACTGAACAAGCACGTAAATTTTTTTCAAATGGGACGTATACTGCACAAGCACCATCAAAATTGTCAAATCAGACCTATACTGCACAAGTACCTTCAAAATTTTCAAATCGAACCTATACTGCACAAGTACCTTCAGAATTTTTCAAACCAGACCTATACTACACAAGCACCTTCAAAATTTTCCAAATCGGACCTATACTGCACAAACACATTCAAAATTGTAAAATCAGTCCTATACTGCACAAGCACCTTAAAATTTTTCAAATCGGACATATACAGCACAAGCATCTTAAAAATATACACCAATTTTATCTAATCCTGGGCTACGTCGAGTATTCTGCTAGTACAACTATTTAATACAATCTCGGGCGACGCCGGGTATTGGTCTAGTACATATATCAAACAATCTTATCCGATCCCAGACAAACCTGGGTATTCTGATAGGAAACATTCAATGTATTTCCACCAACGTCGGGTAACTACTAGTACATAATACTTTTACATAAATTCCGTAAAACCCTTCCTCCTTAACTGAAGATTATATAAAAAACATAACCTCCGAATACTAAGAATGGCTTTCTGAATAATAATGTTTTTATTTGAGAATTTGAAATCAGCAGTTTAGCAATGTGTGATTTCTGGAATAAATATATAATACGCATCATTTTTTTTTACTTGATCAAGATCAAAGTGTAGTATCTGTTTACAAGATCAAAGTGTAGTATCTGTTCCGGCAGATACCGCAAGCAAAGACAATATGTGGGGGCAACCTCAAACATAAGACCTTGGTAAATTAAGGGGCAACCCTTCATATTAATTGTCACTATCCAGCTCCCCTACTCCCCGGGGAATTGATCCCCATTTCTCCTTCACTCCTAACATTAAAAATCGGCCTTGTGCCTAATTCCCTCGGTGGGGGGGGGAGCATATAAATATTCTTTTGGCTAAGATCAAAGTGTAGATAATGCTCGGTGGAAAATTAAGCTGTAAAAGACGGTTACTTGGCCTTTTGGTCAAGATCAAAGTGTAGTATCTGTTCCGACAGATACTGCAAGCTATGACTAGCTATGACTAGCAAAGACCAGATGTGGGGGCAACCCCACATGCCTGACCTTTAACCAGCTCCCATTTCCCACCTCTCGGGAGCTGGTCCCCATTTTCCCTTCTCCCTCCCTTCACTCCTCACATTAAAAATCGGCCTTGTGCCTAATTTGCTCGGTGGGGGAGCAAATAAATACCATCAAAGTGTAGTATCTGTTCTTAGAATTCAAGTGGGCTCATCTTTCGCCCCCTACCCACTAAGAAAATAAGGAGGAGGTCATACTTTGCATGTCAAGGTTTAGAGAAACAAACGTCACTCGAAAATAAGGATGGCCTTCTAAATAAAAATGGTTTTAGTTCAGACGTGATTTTTGGAATATGACAGCTTGTCTGAATGTAGTAATCGATGAATATAAATTATGTGTCTTTTTTATAATAGAAGATAATGCTCGGTAGAAAATTAAGCTGTATAAGACGGTTACTTGGTCTTTTTTTTTTAATTACTTTTTCACCCCAAACAAGGCGCATTGCCACTTTGGTGTAGGGAGCTACTATCAGGGGCAGCAACTACTAGGTCGCTATGTTAGGATTTGGGCAGCAAGATGCCGGTTCACGTTGCACTTGAACTTCTGCATGTCAGTACAGTTGGGGAAGCAGGAACTTGGAATGGAATTTCAGAGTCTAGCGGTTCTGGGGAAGAAACTACTGGAGTAGAAAGATATTTTGCATGTAGGGATCTCTACTGTGTGGGGGCGGGATTTAGCTGCCTGTCGGGTTTGTCGAGGGTGCCTACGTCGTGCGGCACAAGTGTCTGCAGTTCGTCAGAACATTCACCATTAAAGTACTTGTAGAACAGGCAGAGGGATGCAACGTTTCGTCGATGGGACAGAGGCTGAAGCTTAGATGCCAGTCCAGGGCCTATCAGATTGGCGACTCTTTTTTTAACCTTGTCTAGGAGCGAGAGACTAGTAACAGATGCACCAGCCCAAATGTGACAACAATACTCCATACATAGGCGAAGTGTGGCCTTGTAGAGGTACAGGATACTTTCAGGTGTCAGTAGTTTTCTAGCACGGTAGAGAGAGCCTACCTTTTTCGCAGCGGCCCTGGCAAAGTTTTCAATATAATTGTTCCAACTCATGTTTCCTGTGAACGTTAGGCCAAGCAGTTTGAAAGATGTACTCTCGGACAGGGAGTCACTGGCCATTGCTATTGATGGCAGAGAAGGTTTCTTGTAATAATTGAAGGAAACCAGTTTAGTCTTGGCAGCATTGAAAGTGACTATCCATTTATGTCCCCATTCCACTACAGATTGGAGGTCATCCTCTAGTGTTTTTGCCATTTCTTTAGATATGTGTTCATTTGTTTGTCCGTCATGCCTGTTTTAAAGTGTAGTGTCATCAGCATATATACCCATCTTAGAGGCAGTTTTGTCGGGGAGGTCATTAATGAATTGTAGGAACAATAGAGGTCCAAGGATAGACCTTTGAGGCACTCCCGCATTTATATCCCACTGTTTAGACGTATGACCGTCGAGGACAACCTGGATTTTTCTCTTATTAAGAACTAGCAGGGCTACCCGGCGTTGCTCGGGACCGTATAAACAATGAAAAAACAAAAGCAGATATTGAATATATGTTTTATTCTTAGGGGAGAGGAATCTTTCATCTCTATGTATTATTTGTTTTATCTACCCTAGGACTGGTATTGTTCATGTTTTATCCCTAGCGTAGGTAATTTACAGCATGTATATGAAATTGTTTTACCTTAGGGAGAAGAGAACAGGTAATATACAACATAATGTGTCTATATTACATCCCTGGCAACGCCTAGAAACCAGCTAGAACATGTATTTCAGTCAATCTTTATTACATCGTGGGCTATGCCGAGAAACCAGCTAATCTCTATTTAGTGACTTGACCACCAAAATACCTCCCTAAGTGTGTCCTTTCTTTTGAACTTATTAGATATAGGTATCTAGAAATGTGTATGAAATTTTGTTGAATGCATTGTTCACTATGATTTTCTTATTGTTCTACACAATATCAACTGTAGCGAAATAAAACAGTAAACTTAGTGTAGTGTTAGAATAAAGAGCAAAGGAAAAAATTAGAATCATATTCTGTAATTGCAAATCTAAATTTGCTAGCGTGTACCAGTATTTGCCAGGTTGTGGAAATTTGGAATTTATAACATATGTAGTGGCCTTTTCCTAGATACCTATTGCTAAAAATTATACTTTCATTTTGTTAGAAACATCTCTCTCCGGATGCCCTGCATCATCCAAAATAAAAACAAATATTTTTATAATTGTTTCAGTACATTGCTACACAATGTGAAATTTGTTGACGTTTGTAAAAAAAAAAAATCATGAATGTGCTTATATTCCAAAAAAGAAAATATCAGTGCTCAGTATTGAAAATGTTTGAGATTCAAAAGTCTGTAACATTTCTACTAACTTCATAAGATGTCATGTGAGAAACTGAATTGAATATCAAGACATTATCTGAAGCGTTTTTATTTTGGTGTAACATATGTGTTTACAGTGAACCTTAACTTTTAATAAACAGCTTGGTATGCAATGACATAGGCTAAGAATCTTAGACAAAATATATATAAATTGGAAAAATGTGTAAACAAATGAAAAAAAAAATGATCTGCTCCACTTGATGACATCAAGCACAGTAATATTTTAGCGAAGAAACTATGAAATTGATGTTCAGTGATTAGTTTGGATGAATGAGAAAATGTAATTGTTTGATGCATAAAAAATAACTCATTTGCTGTATTTGATATTAAGCAGCAAAATATAGTGATTTGAATATTTAGGAAAACATCAAACCAGATTATGTAAAAAAAAAAAAAAAAAAAAAAAAAAAGATGAAATTAGAAAATATATATTTTCTGTTTATGAGTTTTGCCAATCAAAATTTTGTGGCAGAAATTGGGTGATTACCATGTAATTTTATTTTTGTTAAAATTCTGAAATTATTTTAATGTTTATTATAATGTCTAATTAGTGACTTGTTATCATCAAAATCCGCCCCAAAGAGTGTCCTTTCTTTTATTAGGTATCAGAATAGGTATTTCTATCTATATTAGCACTTATCAAGGCCAATAGGCAACTCGAGGATGAGAGTTCAAACGCGCACAGTAGTCAAATTTGGGAAAGAGGATGGAACAACTTTCTCTTCTGCCTCTCTCTCACCCTGTTTCTCTTCTCTCTATATTAGCACTTATCAAGTCCATTGAAAACAAATCGTTGGTCAAAGAAATATAATGAAAATTCTCAGAGTGAAAAAAAAAATGGGATTTTTACAAATCTGGTTTCCAAGTAATAGGAAGCATATACAGCTTCATTTTAAAGACAAAATGTAAACTGTACTAATTGTAATGAGAATGTTGAAGGAAATTGGCAAAAAATTGTTAGTCAAATGTTGATCAAATATTATAAGTTTGTGTGATATGCATGAAACGTGTAGAATATGATCTGCTCTCATGCTGAAAGCAAGTAGAGAAACATTGTGAAAAAATGATGTAAAGCTAAGCTAAGCAAACGACCAGTGAATGGAAATGTTTATTATAATGTATCAAGATTAACATATCATGAAAAAGCAAATCGAAATAGTGATAGTTATTTGGTGCTTATACGAAACAGGTATCAAAGATTGTCACCAGTGATTTTATTTATGTTAACAGTGCATGCCACTACAAATAATGATGGTAGCGAAATTAAGTTTTGTTAATTCTACCCAATATAAAATATATACGCAAAACAAAGTAAACAAAGTTACGGGTTAGTTAATGATAAGTTTAGGTTCGAGAAATAAGCAAAAGAAAAGAAAAAAAAGGTACATGTGTTTTTATTGTGTAAAATATTAGTCTGTAAATATTTCAAACAATCAACACTGGTATGTGTAAATCCTAGATACCTATTGTCATAAAGTACCACTTCTTGTTTGATATATCACTCTACATGTTCCCTGCAGCATCTCAGAGAGGTAAATGAGTGTCCAAAAAATGAAATAAAACATAGTACTGGAAATAAAATAAAATAAGAATATGTCTGAAAAGAAATAAATGCTGTTTACTATATAAAAAGTTGTGTTCAAGTGTCAAATGGAATTGAATCTTATACAATGTTGGTGGATTATGAAATTGCATGAATGAAATAACATTATAAATATCAAAAGAAATATTGTTCTGTACTTAAAATGTTAAACTTACTGTTAACAATACTTTAAAATGGTGATAAGGAGGAGTCCAACAACTTAGTCCTTGAGCTTTCTTATTGGTCATAGTAAAAAGAAATTGTAGTCTTTCCAGTTTGTTGGTCGCATTGGGATTCTTGGAATGAATCAGCAGATTCCTGCATATGAATTTTTGTTAATTCCACACAATACAAAATATAAATACAAAACAAAGTAAAGCAAAGTATAGGGTTAGTTAAGTCCTCTGATTAGTAACCAACTATATGTATTGCTAAAAAGAGAAAAAGCACTGGAAATGTTTTTTATAATGTATCAATATTGAATTGTCCTCATGAAACACAAATCGAAATAGTGATAGTTATTTGGCGCTTATAAGAAACAGGTATCAGGGATTTTGGTGTATCAGATGTTTTTACAGTGAACTTAACTTTCAAGAAACAAATTGGTATGCAATGACATAGGCTAAGAATCTTAGACAAAATATATTCAAATGAAAAAAAATGTTGAATACTTATAACGTTGTATGAACTCTCAAAAACATTTGTAAAAAATGTGTAAACAAATGAAAAAAAAAAATGATCCGCTCCACTTGATGACATCAAGCACAGTGATATTTTAATGAAGAAAATATGAAAATGATTTTCAGTTATTAATTTGGATGAATATGAGAAAATGTAATTGTTTAATGCATAAAAAAAGAACTCATCTGCTGCATTTGATATTAAGCAGCAAAATACAGTGATTTGAATCTTTAGGAAAACATCAAACCAGATTATGTAAAAAAAAAAAAGATGAAATTAGAAAATATATATTTTATGTTTATGAGTTTTGCCAATCAAAATTTTGTGGCAGAAATTGGGTGATTAGCATGTAATTTTATTTTGGTAAAATTCTGAAATTATTTTAATGTTTATTATAATGTCTAATTAGTGACTTGTTATCATCAAAATCCGCCCCAAAGAGTGTCCTTTCTTTTATTAAGATATCAGAATAGGTATCCAGATTTCTACTCTATACAAATGTGTTATTGTAGTACAGTAAATGTCAAATTGTTTTTCAAGTATTAGTTTGTAATGTTTCTACTGACTTCATCAGATGTCATGTAAGAAACTGAATTCTATTTAAGACTTTATCTGAAGTGTTTTTATTTTGGTAGATCATGTGTGATTAAACTGTAGTAATTGCGCTGAAAGCATGTTAACTACAAATGACAAAAGTTCAATCAATTTCTTATTCAGATACACAATATAAACTAAAGGAAATTAAATTTGCAAAATAAAATAAAAATGTAGTTATGGGTTAGTTTGGAGGTATAATGAAAAGCCAACAAAACAGTTAGTTTGTATTGTGTAGATTGTTCATTTCTGATAGTATTGAGAGTGGTCAATGAAAATCTTAATTTCTGACAAAATACTGAACGTTTCTTGGATACCCATTCGTAAAAAGTACCTTTTTTAGAAAAAAAAAAACAAAAAAACACTCCCCGGATCACCTTCACCACCTTAAAAATAAAAACAAAAAATAACTTTATTCTTCAAAAAATGTGCACATTGTTAGTGTAAAAAGCAGATCCGTACCACTTGATGAAATCAAGCACAGTAATATTTTAGTAAAGAAAATATGAAATTGATTTTCAGTAATTAGTTTGAATGAATATCAGAAAATGTAATTGTTTGATGCATAAGAAAGAACTGACTGTTTCTAATTTCGTTTCCTTTTAATTTCATTTTGTCCAATCCAATCTGAAGGAGGCGGGTGGTATACCCTGCGTTGTACAGTTATTTTTAAGACTCTCTCCAACATGTATGTAACACAAAGGGTTTTTCCATGGCGCATTTCGCATTCTGTTCCTTCTGGGAAAAGTTTCGTAATCATGTCTGAATGATAAGTCAGAATTGTTAATGTTGGCTCAGTGTTTTATTCTTATAATCTGTTGAACAAAGAATCAATCAGACTGTCTGTGTGTGTCGGTGTATATGAGAAGTTTATTTTAGATCCCCAGGGGTTAGACCGTGTGTGGACCATGTATTTTTAAGAATTTTCCTTTCTCGTTCCCTTCCCATCTTGGGGAAGGAAACTTTTTTTTTATGGTGGCTCAGAAGGTTTGCTGAGCACTCTTCCCACAAAGGTGGGATGGGTAAATTTTGTTTTTATTTGGTTGACTGGAGGGCGGGCTGAGCACTCCCCAAAAGGTAGGAGGGCTTAGCCCGCCCTCAAGGCAAATAGTCTGACTGTCTGCCTTATATAAAAAGGCGATTTTAGCTGGTCAGGCGGTATGACCTGCGTTGACTATTTTTCCTCCACCTGTTGACCTTCCCTCCCTGTAAGAGGGAGCCGTGCTACTCAGATTAGGGAAGGGCTGAAGGGGTGATTTGTTTTTTTTTACCCCTCGCTATAGGGAGGTGGCAGTCATCCAACCAAAGAAGGAGATCAAGCAGGGAGCATTCTCTCTCCTGCATTAGGGAGGGGGTTCTTTTCTTTTTAAGTGTGCCCGTTTTAATAATAAACACATTTTATTATTTTAAATATTAATATTTATTTTTAATAATAAACACATTTTATTTTAATATTAATATTTATTTTTAATAATAAACACATTTTATTATTTTAAATATAAATATTTATTTTTAATAATAAACACATTTCATTTTAAATATTAATATTTATTTATAATAATAAACACATTTTATTCTACTTAAAAAATTGAAAAATATTGAGTTCGGAAAATTCATTACTGTTTAAAAAAAAATATTTGGGTTTGTATGACTGTACACAAAAAGTTGTCAAAAGACAAATATATAACAAATAAATGTTAGCAAAGGCAAGATAAGTTACTTTTCTATCCAACTGGATATATTTTTTGTGTTTTTATTCAATGTAACATATTTATTCAGCTCGAAAAACATACAGTGTTTACCGATGTAATCGAAAAATGCCACCCGTTGTTTACAAAGCCATTTGCCGGAAGTGACGTTTTATCTAAGGATGAATAGAATGAACCTTTTTTTTTATATAAGTTTTATTCAAACAGGCTTTATTTGAACTTAATGGACTTTTTTTTGTATTTATTAACTGTTTTATTCTTTTTATCAAACAAAAATAGAATTTTTATATTGCCATATTATGGACTGTTTTTCGAACATCGAAATTTTAAAATTAGTTTTATTTAAAAAAAAAAAAAAAAAAGACGGTGTTGTTTTTTTAATTGAATTCTAAACTTTATTTGAATTTTTCAACATTCAAGCCCTAATTTTTTTTTCAAATAAAGGATCAAGGACCAAGGTTCCATAAAAAAAAAAGAAAAAACAAATAACGTGGTTTAAAAAAAAGGTTTTAAACTTCATTAATTATTTACTCTCGGGTTACTAAATTAAGTATTTACTTTTTAATAGACACTTAAAAATTGGAATGGGGGGGGTTCGTGAATTAAAAAAAAAACGATAGTCTAAAATATTATATTCGATTTATTGGAAAGAATATAAAATTTCACTTTGACCCTGTAAATATAGTAAAAATAGAATCAATAGAAAAATTTTGATAGATTTTAGAAATTAAAAAATTGAAAAATATTGAGTTCGGAAAATTCATTACTGTTTAAAAAAAAAATATTTAGGTTTGTATGACTGTACACAAAAAGTTGTCAAAAGACAAATATATAACAAATAAATGTTAGCAAAGGCAAGATAAGTTACTTTTCTATCCAACTGGATATATTTTTTGTGTTTTTATTCAATGTAACATATTTATTCAGCTCGAAAAACATACAGTGTTTACCGATGTAATCGAAAAATGCCACCCGTTGTTTACAAAGCCATTTGCCGGAAGTGACGTTTTATCTAAGGATGAATAGAATCAACCTTTTTTTTTATATAAGTTTTATTCAAACAGGCTTTATTTGAACTTAATGGACTTTTTTTTGTATTTATTAACTGTTTTATTCTTTTTATCAAACAAAAATAGAATTTTTATATTGCCATATTATGGACTGTTTTTCGAACATCGAAATTTTAAAATTAGTTTTATTTAAAAAAAAAAAAAAAAAGACGGTGTTGTTTTTTTAATTGAATTCTAAACTTTATTTGAATTTTTCAACATTCAAGCCCTAATTTTTTTTTCAAATAAAGGATCAAGGACCAAGGTTCCATAAAAAAAAAAGAAAAAACAAATAACGTGGTTTAAAAAAAAGGTTTTAAACTTCATTAATTATTTACTCTCGGGTTACTAAATTAAGTATTTACTTTTTAATAGACACTTAAAAATTGGAATGGGGGGGGTTCGTGAATTAAAAAAAAAACGATAGTCTAAAATATTATATTCGATTTATTGGAAAGAATATAAAATTTCACTTTGACCCTGTAAATATAGTAAAAATAGAATCAATAGAAAAATTTTGATAGATTTTAGAAATTAAAAAATTGAAAAATATTGAGTTCGGAAAATTCATTACTGTTTAAAAAAAAAATATTTAGGTTTGTATGACTGTACACAAAAAGTTGTCAAAAGACAAATATATAACAAATAAATGTTAGCAAAGGCAAGATAAGTTACTTTTCTATCCAACTGGATATATTTTTTGTGTTTTTATTCAATGTAACATATTTATTCAGCTCGAAAAACATACAGTGTTTACCGATGTAATCGAAAAATGCCACCCGTTGTTTACAAAGCCATTTGCCGGAAGTGACGTTTTATCTAAGGATGAATAGAATGAACCTTTTTTTTAATATAAGTTTTATTCAAACAGGCTTTATTTGAACTTAATGGACTTTTTTTTGTATTTATTAACTGTTTTATTCTTTTTATCAAACAAAAATAGAATTTTTATATTGTCATATTATGGACTGTTTTTCGAACATCGAAATTTTAAAATTAGTTTTATTTAAAAAAAAAAAAAAAGACGGTGTTGTTTTTTTAATTGAATTCTAAACTTTATTTGAATTTTTCAACATTCAAGCCCTAATTTTTTTTCAAATAAAGGATCAAGGACCAAGGTTCCATAAAAAAAAAGAAAAAACAAATAACGTGGTTTAAAAAAAAGGTTTTAAACTTCATTAATTATTTACTATCGGGTTACTAAATTAAGTATTTACTTTTTAATAGACACTTAAAAATTGGAATGGGGGGGGGGTTCGTGAATTTAAAAAAAAAACGATAGTCTAAAATATTATATTCGATTTATTGGAAAGAATATAAAATTTCATATTGACCCTGTAAATATAGTAGAAATAGAATCAATAGAAAAATTTTGATAGATTTTAGAAATTAAAAAATTGAAAAATATTGAGTTCGGAAAATTCATTACTGTTTAAAAAAAAAATATTTAGGTTTGTATGACTGTACACAAAAAGTTGTCAAAAGACAAATATATAACAAATAAATGTTAGCAAAGGCAAGATAAGTTACTTTTCTATCCAACTGGATATATTTTTTGTGTTTTTATTCAATGTAACATATTTATTCAGCTCGAAAAACATACAGTGTTTACCGATGTAATCGAAAAATGCCACCCGTTGTTTACAAAGCCATTTGCCGGAAGTGACGTTTTATCTAAGGATGAATAGAATGAACCTTTTATTTTATATAAGTTTTATTCAAACAGGCTTTATTTGAACTTAATGGACTTTTTTTGTATTTATTAACTGTTTTATTCTTTTTATCAAACAAAAATAGAATTTTTATATTGCCATATTATGGACTGTTTTTCGAACATCGAAATTTTAAAATTAGTTTTATAAAAAAAAAAAAAAAGACGGTGTTGTTTTTTTAATTGAATTCTAAACTTTATTTGAATTTTTCAACAAACTTTTACATCGAAATTTTAAAATTAGTTTTATTTAAAAAAAAAAAAAAAAGAAGACGGTGTTGTTTTTTAAATTTAATTCTAAACTTTATTTGAATTTATCAACATTCAAGCCCTAATTTTTTTTCAAATAAAGGAGGAAGGACCAAGGTTCCATAAAAAAAGAAAAAAACAAATAACGTGGTTTAAAAAAAAGGTTTTAAACTTCATTAATTATTTACTATCGGGTTACTAAATTAAGTATTTACTTTTTAATAGACACTTAAAAATTGGGATGGGGGGGGTTCGTGAATTTAAAAAAAAAACGATAGTCTAAAATATTATATTCGATTTATTGGAAAGAACATAAAATTTCACATTGACCCTGTAAATATAGTAAAAATAGAATCAATAGGAAAATTTTGATAGATTTTAAAAATTAAAAAATTGAAAAATATTGAGTTCGGAAAATTCATTACTGTTTAAAAAAAATATATTTGGGTTTGTATTACTGTACACATAGATTCAAAAAAGTTGTCCAAAGACAAATATATAACAAATAAATGTTATCAAAGGCAAGATAAGTTACTTTTCTATCCAACTGGATATATTTTTTGTGTTTTTATTCAATGTAACATATTTATTCAGCTCGAAAAACATACAGTGTTTACCGATGTATTCGAAAAATCAAGATAGCGTCTCACACCCTCTTTAACACCGTAAGTATGGAAAAAAGTGTTATAAATTAAAAACTATACAAAATACTAATAAAAACCCGCCGAATATATGTCAACCTATGTCACGGTAACATATCTTGAGCGAGTTTTTAACAGAATTTATCTGGGTTTTTTTTATAACATTTTTCCCACACTTACCGTGTTAAAGATAGAATAAGACGCCATCTTGAATGTTCCAATACATCGCTATTTATTCTTTTTTATATTGCTTTTATAATAAAAATATAGTTGTCCAAGGCAAGATAAGTTACTTTTCTGCCAAACTGGATGTATTTGTTGTGTTTTAATTCAATCTAACATATAAACGCAGCACGAAAAACATTTTTTTTTTTTTTTTTGGTTTTACACTTACGAATTTGCAAGCATTTAAACTGTCGATGATATCGTATTATCGAAGTAAATGAATTGTAAACGAAATAGATGCGAAGAAGTTGTCAAAAATCAAATATATAACAAATAAAAGTTGTCCAAGGCAAGATAAGTTACTTTTCTGCCAAACTGGATGTATTTGTTGTGTTTTAATTCAATCTAACATATAAACGCAGCTCGAAAAACATTTTTTTTTGTTTTTTTTTCCAATACATCGATAAACACTTTTTATGGTTGTCGCGCTAAGTAAACATAATACATTGAATAAAAAAAATGTAAATATATCTAGTTTGGTAGAAAAGTAACTGATATTGACCTTGATAAAATTTATTTGTCATATATTGTCATATATTTGTTTGATGACAACTTTTTCGAATCTGTGTACAGTACTTACATGGAAACAAAGTCGCTGAGGATTTCATGGAAATGGCGCGAATGGGATTCAAAAATAAAGATTATTTTCATTTTCAATTTTTTATTTTTTTTGTTTTTCATTATGAAGTCTACACTTAATTTTTATAAAACTAATGTATATATAATAAAAAAAAATAGGTCGTAGTGCTTTAAAGAAAATTCACATTCCCCCCTCCAGTTTAATTGGTAGTAGGTCACGTGGTAAAAAAAAAATAATAAAAAAAAAGACTCGCCACTAGTTGACGTCACGTCACGTGACATGACTAAGCGTTTTTAAACGAATAGAAAAAAGAAAGAGGGTGATAGAGAAAGTGAGAGAGAGAGAGAGAAAGTGTGAGAGAGAGAGACGGTGTTGGTTTTACTCCTCCCCCCCTTCCAGCTTAAGAGGTATGAGGTCACGTGGTAATATACAAAATGGCCAATTATTTTATAAATTAAATATTATGATATTTTTATTATCGTCTAATATTTTGAAAGCTGAATTTTTTTATTCCTGTACATTTTTTCCTGACATTTTTCGTTAAAACTCTTGTATAAATAATATTTTTAACCAGGTAATCACGATGGAAACATTGTCATAAAGTTTAATAATATATATAACGACGGAGAAGAGAAAATGCAAAAGTATCGAAGACAGAACTTGTTATTTACAATTGTTCGCCATTAGTGGACGTTGACGTCACGTCACGTAACATGACTAAACGTTTTTTTTTTACCTATGAATTACATTGGATCATTCAAGAATTACGTAATAAAAAGCATTACAATGACAGTTTTTTTGGGCCCCCCTTGGAGATAACTGATACGTTTACCCCTTTCTCCTCGTCCGTTTGACGTGAAATTTCGATATTTGTCATCCGGGATACGGGGCTTCGATATGATACCAAATTTATCAAGTCTGGTTGTGTCTTTCAAAAGTTTTAGCGTTACATACAAACATGCAAACTCACAGACGTTTGAGATTTATATATATAGAAGACTAGCAGGGCTACCCGGCGTTGCCCGGGACCGTAATAACAATGTAAAAACAAAAGCAGATATTGAACATATGTTTTATTCTTAGGGGAGAGGAATCTTTCAGGGTGAGAGAGAGAGAGAAGATAAAGAGTGTGAGAGAGAGGCAGAAGAGAAAGTTGTTCCATCCTCTTTCCCAAATTTCACTACTGTTCACGTTTGAACTCTCATCGTCGAGTTGATCCTCGAGTTGCCTATTAGCCTTGATAAGTGCTAATATAGAGAGAAGAGAAACAGGGGTAGAGAGAGAGAAGATAAAGAGTCTGAGAGAGAGGCAGAAGAGAAAGTTGTTCCATCCTCTTTCCCAAATTTGAATACTGTGAACGTTTGAACTCTCATCGTCAAGTGGATCCTCGAGTTGCCTATTGGCCTTGATAAGTGCTAATATAGAGAGAAGAGAAACAGGGGGTGAGAGAGAGAGAAGATAAAGAGTGTGAGAGAGAGGCAGAAGAGAAAGTTGTTCAATCCTCTTTCCCAAATTTGAATACTGTGCACGTTTGAACTCTCATCGTCGAGTTTATCCTCGAGTTGCCTATTGGCCTTGATAAGTGCTAATATAGAGAGAAGAGAAACAGGGGTAGAGAGAGAAGATAAAGAGTGTGAGAGAGAGGCAGAAGAGAAAGTTGTTCCATCCTCTTTCGTGAGAGAGAGGCAGAAGAGAAAGTTGTTCAATCCTCTTTCCCAAATTTCACTACTGTGCACGTTTGAACGCTCATCCTCGTTGCCTTTTGGCCTTGATAAGTGCTAATATAGTTAGAAGGGAAAGAGGGTGAGAGAGAGAGTAGATAAAGAGGGTGAGAGATAGAAAGAGAAGAGAAAGAGGTCTAGAGAGAGAGAGAGAGAGAAGAGAGTGAGAGAGAGAAATATGGTGAGTCGAGTTGATCCTCGAGTTGCCTATTTGCCTTGATAAGTGCTAATATAGAGAGAAGAGAAACAGGGTGAGAGAGAGAGAAGATAAAGAGTGTGAGAGAGAGGCAGAAGAGAAAGTTGTTCCATCCTCTTTTCCAAATTGTAATACTGTGCACGTTTGAACTCTCATCGTCGAGTCTATCCTCGATTTGCCTATTGGCCTTGATAAGTGCTAATATAGAGAGAAGAGAAACAGGGTGATAGAGAGAGAGAGATGGAGAGAGAGAGAAGATAAATAGTGTGAGAGAGAGGCAGAAGAGAAAGTTGTTCCATCCTCTTTCCCAAATTTCACTACTGTGCACGTTTGAACTCTCAATCTCAAGTTGCCTATTGGCCTTGATAAGTGCTAATATAGATAGAAGGGAAAGAGGGTGAGAGAGAGAGTAGATAAAGAAGGTGAGAGAGAGAAAGAGAAGAGAAAGAGGTCTAGAGAGAGAGAGAGAGAGACGAGAGTGAGAGAGAGAGAAATATGGTGAGTCGAGTTGATCCTCGAGTTGCCTATTTGCCTTGATAAGTGCTAATATAGAGAGAAGAGAAACAGGGTGAGAGAGAGAAGATAAAGAGTGTTAGAGAGAGGCAGAAGAGAAAGTTGTTCCATCCTCTTTTCCAAATTGTAATACTGTGCACGTTTGAACTCTCATCGTCGAGTCTATCCTCGATTTGCCTATTGGCCTTGATAAGTGCTAATATAGAGAGAAGAGAAACAGGGCGAGAGAGAGAGAGAGCGAGAGAGAGAGAGAGAGAAGATAAATAGTGTGAGAGAGAGGCAGAAGAGAAAGTTGTTCCATCTTCTTTCCCAAATTTCACTACTGTGCACGTTTGAACTCTCAATCTCGAGTTGCCTATTGGCCTTGAAAAGTGCTAATATAGAGAGAAGAGAAACAGGGTGAGAGAGAAGATAAAGAGTGTGAGAGAGAGGCCGAAGAGAAAGTTGTTCCATCCTCTTTCCCAAAGTTGAATACTGTGCACGTTTGAACTCTCATGGTCGAGTTGATCCTCGAGTTGCCTATTGGCCTTGATGAGTGCTAATATAGAAAGAAGAGAAACAGGGTGAGAGAGAGAGAAGATAAAGAGTGTGAGAGAGAGGCAGAAGAGAAAGTTGTTCCATCATCTTTCCCAAAGTTGAATACTGTGCACGTTTGAACTCTCATGGTCGAGTTGATCCTCGAGTTGCCTATTTGCCTTGATAAGTGCTAATATAGAGAGAAGAGAAACAGGGTGAGAGAGAGAGAGAGAAGATAAAGAGTGTTAGAGAGAGGCAGAAGAGAAAGTTGTTCCATCCTCTTTTCCAAATTGTAATACTGTGCACGTTTGAACTCTCTTTGTCGAGTCTATCCTCGATTTGCCTTTTGGCCTTGATAAGTGCTAATATAGAGAGAAGAGAAACAGAGATCGAGAGAGATTGAGAGAGAGAGCAAGAGAGAGGGAGAGAAGATAAATAGTGTGAGAGAGAGGCAGAAGAGAAAGTTGTTCCATCCTCTTTCCCAAATTTCACTACTGTGCACGTTTGAACTCTCAATCTCGAGTTGCCTATTGGCCTTGATAAGTGCTAATATAGATAGAAGGGAAAGAAGGTGAGAGAGAGAGTAGATAAAGAGGGTGAGAGAGAGAAAGAGAAGAGAAAGAGGTCTAGAGAGAGAGAGAGAGAGAAGAAAGTAAGAGAGAAAGACAAATATGGTGAGTCGAGTTGATCCTCGAGTTACCTATTTGCCTTGATAAGTGCTAATATAGAGAGAAGAGAAACAGTGTGAGAGAGAGAGAAGATAAAGAGTGTTAGAGAGAGGCAGAACAGAAAGTTGTTCCATCCCCTTTTCCAAAGTGTAATACTGTGCACGTTTGAACTCTCATCGTCGAGTCTATCCTCGATTTGCCTATTGGCCTTGATAAGTGCTAATATAGAGAGAAGAGAAACAGGGCGAGAGCGAGAGAGAGCAAGAGAGAGAGAGAATATAAATAGTGTGAGAGAGAGGCAGAAGAGAAAGTTGTTCCATCCTCTTTCCCAAATTTCACTACTGTGCAAGTTTGAACGCTCATCCTCGTTGCCTTTTGGCCTTGATAAGTGCTAATATAGCTAGAAGGGAAAGAGGGTGAGAGAGAGAGTAGATAAAGAGGGTGAGAGAGAGAAAGAGAAGAGAAAGAGGTCTAGAGCGAGAGAGAGAGAGAGAGAAATATGGTGAGTCGAGTTGATCCTCGAGTTGCCTATTTGCCTTGATAAGTGCTAATATAGAGAGAAGAGAAACAGGGTGAGAGAGAGAGAGAGAGAAGATAAAGAGTGTGAGAGAGAGGCCGAAGAGAAATTTGTTCCATCCTCTTTCCCAAAGTTGAATACTGTGCACGTTTGAACTCTTATGGTCGAGTTGATCCTCGAGTTGCCTATTGGCCTTGAAAAGTGCTAATATAGAGAGAAAAGAAATTGGGTGAGAGAGAGAGAAGATAAAGAGTGTGAGAGAGAGGCCGAAGAGAAAGTTGTTCCATCCTCTTTCCCAAAGTTGAATACTGTGCACGTTTGAACTCTCATGGTCGAGTTGATCCTCGAGTTACCTATTGGCCTTTATGAGTGCTAATATAGAGAGAAGAGAAACAGGGTGAGAGAGAGAGAAGATAAAGTGTGTGAGAGAGAGGCCGAAGAGAAAGTTGTTCCATCCTCTTTCCCAAAGTTGAATACTGTGCACGTTTGAACTCTCATGGTCGAGTTGATCCTCGAGTTGCCTATTGGCCTTGATAACTGCTAATATAGAGAGAAGAGAAACAGGGTGAGAGAGAGAGAAGATAAAGAGTGTGAGAGAGAGGCAGTAGAGAAAGTTGTTCCATCCTCTTTCCCAAATTTGAATACTGTGCACGTTTGAACTCTCATCGTCGAGTTGATCCTCGAGTTGTCTATTGGCCTTGATAAGTGCTAATATAGAGAGAAGAGAAACAGGGTGAGAGAGAGATAAAGAGTGTGAGAGAGAGGCAGAAGAGAAAGTTGTTCCATCCTCTTTCCCAAATTTGAATACTGTGCACGTTTGAACTCTCATGGTCGAGTTGATCCTCGAGTTGCCTATTGGCCTAGATAAATGCTAATATAGAGAAAAGAGAAAAAGGGTGAGAGAGAGAGAGAAGATAAAGAGTTTGAGAGAGAGGCAGAAGAGAAAGTTGTTCCATCCTCTTTCCCAAATGTGAATACTGTGCACGTTTGAACTCTCATCGTCGAGTTTATCCTCGAGTTTCCTATTAGCCTTGATAAGTGCTAATATAGAGAGAAGAGAAACAGGGGTAGAGAGAGAGAGAAGATAAAGAGTGTGAGAGAGAGGCAGAAGAGAAAGTTGTTCCATCCTCTTTCGTGAGAGAGAGGCAGAAGAGAAAGTTGTTCCATCCTCTTTCCCAAATTTCACTACTGTTCACGTTTGAACTCTCAATCTCAAGTTGCCTATTGGCCTTGATAAGTGCTAATATAGATAGAAGGGAAAGAGGGTGAGAGAGAGAGAGTAGAGAAAGAGGGTGAGAGAGAGAAAGAGAAGAGAAAGAGGTCTAGAGAGAGAGAGATAAGAGAGTGAGAGAGAGAGAGAGAGAGAAATATGGTGAGTCGAGTTGATCCTCGAGTTGCCTATTTGCCTTGATAAGTGCTAACATAGAGAGAAGAGAAACAGGGTGAGAGAGAGAGAGAAGATAAAGAGTGTTAGAGAGAGGCAGAAGAGAAAGTTGTTCCATCCTCTTTTCCAAATTGTAATACTGTGCACGTTTGAACTCTCATTGTCGAGTCTATCCTCGATTTGCCTATTGGCCTTGATAAGTGCTAATATAGAGAGAAGAGAAACAGAGTGAGAGCGAGATTGAGAGAGAGAGCGAGAGAGAGAGAGAGAAGATAAATAGTGTGAGAGAGAGGCAGAAGAGAAAGTTGTTCCATCCTCTTTCCCAAATTTCACTACTGTGCACGTTTGAATTCTCAATCTCGAGTTGCCTATTGGCCTTGATAAGTGCTAATATAGATAGAAGGGAAAGAGGGTGAGAGAGAGTAGATAAAGAGGGTGAGAGAGAGAAAGAGAAGAGAAAGAGGTCTAGAGAGAGAGAGAGAGAAGAGAGTGAGATAGAAAGAGAAATATGGTGAGTCGAGTTGATCCTCGAGTTACCTATTTGCCTTGATAAGTGCTAATATAGAGAGGAGAGAAACAGTGTGAGAGAGAGAGAGAAGATAAAGAGTGTTAGAGAGAGGCAGAAGAGGAAGTTGTTCCATCCCCTTTTCCAAATTGTAATACTGTGCACGTTTGAACTCTCATCGTCGAGTCTATCCTCGATTTGCCTATTGGCCTTGATAAGTGCTAATATAGAGAGAAGAGAAACAGGGCGAGAGCGAGAGAGAGCGAGAGAGAGAGAGAAGATAAATAGTGTGAGAGAGAGGCAGAAGAGAAAGTTGTTCCATCCTCTTTCCCAAATTTCACTACTGTGCACGTTTCAACGCTCATCCTCGTTGCCTTTTGGCCTTGATAAGTGCTAATATAGCTAGAAGGGAAAGAGGGTGAGAGAGATAGAGTAGATAAAGAGGGTGAGAGAGAGAAGAGAAAGAGGTCTAGAGCGAGAGAGAGAGAGAAATATGGTGAGTCGAGTTGATCCTCGAGTTGCCTATTTGCCTTGATAAGTGCTAATATAGAGAGAAGAGAAACAGGGTGAGAGAGAGAGAGGGAGAGAGAGAGAGAGAAGATAAATAGTATGAGAGAGAGGCAGAAGAGAAAGTTGTTCCATCCTCCTTCCCAAATTTCACTACTGTGCACGTTTGAACTCTCAATCTCGAGTTGCCTATTGGCCTTGATAAGTGCTAATATAGATAGAAGGGAAAGAGGGTGAGAGAGAGAGAGTAGATAAAGAGGGTGAGAGAGAGAAAGAGAAGAGAAAGAGGTCTAGAGAGAGAGAGAGAGAGAGAGAGAGAGAGAAATATGGTGAGTCGAGTTGATCCTCGAGTTGCCTATTTGCCTTGATAAGTGCTAATATAGAGAGAAGAGAAACAGGGTGAGAGAGAGAGAGAAGATAAAGAGTGTTAGAGAGAGGCAGAAGAGAAAGTTGTTCCATCCTCTTTTCCAAATTGTAATACTGTGCACGTTTGAACTCTCATCGTCGAGTCTATCCTCGATCTGCCTATTGGCCTTGATAAGTGCTAATATAGAGAGAAGAGAAACAGGGGTAGAGAGAGAGAGAGAGCGAGAGAGAGAGAGAAGATAAATAGTGTGAGAGAGAGGCAGAAGAGAAAGTTGTTCCATCCTCTTTCCCAAATTTCACTACTGTGCACGTTTGAACTCTCAATCTCAAGTTGCCTATTGGCCTTGATAAGTGCTAATATAGATAGAAGGGAAAGAGGGTGAGAGAGAGAGTAGATAAAGAGGGTGAGAGAGATAAAGAGAAGAGAAAGAGGTCTAGAGAGAGAGAGAGAGAAGAGAGTGAGAGAGAGAGAGAAATATGGTGAGTCGAGTTGATCCTCGAGTTGCCTATTTGCCTTGATAAGTGCTAATATAGAGAGAAGAGAAACAGGGTGAGAGAGAGAGAGAAGATAAAGAGTGTTAGAGAGAGGCAGAAGAGAAAGTTGTTCCATCCTCTTTTCCAAATTGTAATACTGTGCACGTTTGAACTCTCATCGTCGAGTCTATCCTCGATTTGCCTATTGGCCTTGATAAGTGCTAATATAGAGAGAAGAGAAACAGGGTGAGAGAGAGAGAGAGCGAGAGAGAGAGAAGATAAATAGTGTGAGAGAGAGGCAGAAGAGAAAGTTGTTCCATCCTCTTGCCCAAATTTCACTACTGTGCACGTTTGAACTCTCAATCTCAAGTTGCCTATTGGCCTTGATAAGTGCTAATATAGATAGAAGGGAAAGAGGGTGAGAGAGAGAGTAGATAAAGAGGGTGAGAGAGAGAGAGAGAGAGAAAGAGAAGAGAAAGAGGTCTAGAGAGAGAGAGAGAGAGAGAGAAGAGAGTGAGAGAGAGAGAAATATGGTGATACATGTGCACGCGACCTTATTTTCGTTTACATAAGCGGCCTGATACTGATACCAACCCCTCCCCCTTCAAGTTAACAGAGTTAGAATGTATAAACAAAATGGCTAAATATTATTTACATGTTTTACAAAGAGCAAAGTCATCATCGCCGGCAAAAAACTTCAAGCAAAAATAAAAACATTTTCCCTACGTCAATTTTCGTGTAATTTTGTGATTTTGATTTTTGGAGTGCGATAATTCCGTTGGTAATAACGGTTCGAGTCGAAAACTAATATTTAACTGTGTTATAGTATCAATTTCCCCTTCGAAGGCAGTTTTAACGTACCTCAGCCGCAGCCGACATTTTACTGAGCTGACGTCACGTCACGTGACGCGTAATGAATAACGTTAAAATGACAGGTTTTTTGGGCCCCCCCCTGGGAGAAAAATGATAAGTTCATCCCCTTCTAATTGTCCGTTTGACGTGAAATTTCGATATTTGTCATGCGGGTGATCAAGGTGCAATATGATACCTAATTTGTCAACTTTCTTTGTGTCTGTCAAAAGTTTTAGCGTTACAAACAAACAAACATACATACATACATACATACACACCGATTTTTGCCTTTTATATATATAGAAGATATAGAGGACCTAATTATGTTAAGTATTCTACCAGTGATACCTATGATCTAATTTTCCTGAGGAGAACCTTGTGCCATACCCTGCCACAAGCCTTAGATATATCTAGAGCTCCCGCTCTGCCCTCCCCTGCTTTGTCCAGTGAATGGTATATACGTTCAGAGATTACAGTGAGGATGTCAGCTGTGGAGCGGGCTTGTCTAAATCCGTATTGTTTGTCAGTCAGAAGTTTAGCATCTGTAAGGTGCCGGACTAGAGCATGGTTAATTATGGTCTCAAATATTTTGGCAAAAAAGTTGGAGGGGGCTAATGGGGCGATAATTCGATTGGTCAGTTCTTTCGCCAGAATTCTTGAATATTGGTACCACAGAAGCGGTTTTCCAACAGCCCATAAAGCATGATTCATTAAGGCATGTGTTGTAGATTTTGGAGAGAACTGGGGCTACTTCGGCTGAGCACTTTTTTAATAGCACAGCTGGGATAAGGTCAGGTCCACATGCTTTTTAAGTGTCAAGGTTTTTTATGATAGCGTGTACCTGAGCAGAGGTGATTTTTAGATCGTGTAGCGTGGCGTCTGTCTGCCAAGGGAAGTCAAGCAGGGTGTGGTTGGTAGGGTCCAGTGTGGAGTTCGAGGCAAACCGTCTGGCAAGCATATTAACCTTGTCGGTTGCTGAGCAAACAACCTCGGAATTTTTGGTTAGCGGGAGAATTGTTGATTGCCCATTATTTACTACACTGTTATAGATTTCCAGAAGTCACGATTTCCTAATATTTGTGCTTCGATGCGTTTTTTAGTGGTTTCAGTAAATTCTCTCTTAGATGTCGTTATTTCTCTCCTACCGTTACTTCTAGCTTCGATATACTTCTGTTTGTTTGAACTGTACTTATGTCGGTTAAATCTGCTATATGCATGCTGCCTTTGAGTAATGGCAGTTGCGCAAGTCGAAGTAAACCATTGGGGAGAGTGGGGCTTGCTATAAAATTTCCGCATGTGAACATGTGCTTCCATTGCTCTTTTGAATCATTCATTGGTCTCATTTGCGCACTGTTCAACAGAAAGAGAAAAAATATTTCCCCATGGGGCATCTCTGATTAGATCTCTGATGGCTTCCCAGTCAGCCTTTTTAAAATATCTCGTTGTTTTGAGCACTGGCTCTTCAGTTTTGGATCTAGAATTTAGGGCGATTTCTACCACTATACTGCGTGGTCAGCGTTCACTAGTGGGCTGTCAGCATTTGTGGTACAATCCTCGGGAACTGTAGTCAGAAACAGATCTTGGCTAAGATCAAAGTGTAGTATCTGTTCTTAGAATTCAAGCGGTCTCATGTGTAAGTAGACGAACGCTGATTAACTCATATTATCCCGCCCACCTTCCTCCCTCTGAATAGAATCAGGTGATAGTGTAACTAATATAAAAAAAAATGGTCGGTTGATTTTTTATTTATTTCTTTTTTTTGTGCAAACATGCATAAGTCATTTGGACGAAAATAAGGAGGCGGTCATGCCTGGCATTTGTAGCTTTTGAGTAATCCTAACTAGTCACCCATCTAAGAATGACCAGACTACATATGGCTAAACTTTAGTAATCTACATAAGAAGTCATTTAGTCGAATAATAAAAATGACTTGGTGGAAAGACTTAAAACATAGTAAAACAATTCTCACTTCATTTCTACACCTCTCTCTATCTCTCTTTCTCTCTTTCTCCCCCCTCTCTCTCTCTCTCTCTGTCTCTCTCTCTCGATTTCTCATAAACAAAGATGGAAAGAAAATGGCCGTATGAAAAAAACAAATAATCTTAGCTAATATATCGTCTCAAACCTAATTTAATAAGCGTATTTTTTGTTCTGAAACGTTTTGCTCGTAATGTTTAGTTTAACTATCGTATCTAACTATTTTTAACCTGCTAATTAATTTGGTAAAGTTGTCATAACGTCTAAATTAATATTTTTATTTGTATGGTTCTTCGCATTTTTTGCCGATAAGAATCTGTTAATAAAAACATTGAATTCAGACATCGCCATTACTGAGTGGTGACGTCAAGTCACGTGACATGACTAAGCGTTTTTTTTTAAATTTTATATAAATATCATTAGATCATCACATTATTACTACTTAAATACATAGGAAAAACGAAAAAAATGTCACTTTTTGGGGGTCCCCCCTGCAGAAAAAGCACACAGCTAACACCCTTACACTGATCCTAATGGGCCAAAAATTCGATATTTGTCGTCCGGAGGGTGGGGCTTCAATATGATACCAAGTTTATGAATTTTTGTTCTGTGTGTCCAAAGTTATTAGCGGACACACAAACACACATACATATATACAAACATACATACATACACACATTTTCGCTTTTATATATATAGATAGATAACATCAATTTAAAACGGATTTACTGTGGAGACACTATTCTAGAAAAGAACTCTAATATTGAATATCATTGCATCTAAATAATTATCCACGGCTGCTGTCTTATTTGTACCAACTATCTTTTGGTATCGCTATCAAATGGCACAAGTTTTAGTTATGGAAATCGCTTATTGGTTACGCCTGAACAACTAACACTACCGTATCCACATCTTTGTCCATGTAAGCATAGAAAACTATTATAGCCATACATATTTATAAAGATTGGTTCAGTATATAATGGTTGGATTAATAAAGTGTATTTCGTTTCTTTCTATTTTGATCGTTCTGATATTCGTTGTAGAACTTTCTGTCTACAAAACGGTCATGGATAGCGCGCGCACACACACACCCATATACATATATACTTGCTAAAATTTTATTTACCTCATATGTATGAGAAAATATGTTTATTTAATTGTATTTCACCTTTTATTCATACTAATCCTTTAATGTATGAAGTTCGATTCCACAAGAGAACATATCAAAATAAATGAGAAAAAGTCTATATGCCAAATTTCAAGATGATGTCCATCTTACCGTTTATTATTTTTTTTTTTAGTATATTCACATTTTCAATTTCTGACAGCACCTGTTTCATAGTGAAGAATCATTCATGTAATTATTATGTCATTTGTTGAATTTATCTCGCCCTTTACTCACAAGAAGAATAGTAGGAAATCATCACGTTTAAAAGAAAATAAACGAATATGGCCTTATTACAAAATCCGAAAATCAGAAGAGAAGTTGCAATTGTGTTTTTCTTTAGTTACGCCATCTAGCACAAGTCTCTCTCTTTTGAATAGGGTCAAAGTAAAAGTTTTCAAATTAATAGATCCCACTTTGTCAATATATATGTATATATATATATATATATATATATATATATATATATATATATGTCTCTGTGTGTGCGTGTGTGTCTGTGTGTGTGTGTGTCTGTGTGTTTGTGTTTGTGTTTATGCCGGTTTTTCATTTTTTTAATGAGCAAAAGAAACAAATCAATACACAAATGATATTTTTGTTTATTTTTTCATTATTTTCATTTTTGTGAATGCTTTACAAATTTTCTACTGCTTCACAACCCTTGGTGGAACACATTGTCTTTCGTCAATAGTATCGGATAGAGGTTGGAGTTAGGTTTTTTGTCACAATTGATAAACCTGATGAGAAAACGAATAAAAGATATTATGTTATGAATTCGTAGCAAAAGTGTACCGAGGATGGTGGTACCTATGTAGAAACTGCCAACTGCTGAAATCTGCACCTGTGCATCCTTTGAACCATGTGTAACTTAGCGTTTGGCTTAGTTTTTCCCTGAACATGACGTCAACAGTTCGGCTTAAGCATCTGTGTGGCGTTGGATTTCCGGTGGACACGCTCATTGGGTTTCAGATGGGCACGCATGCGAGCGCCCGAGCAACAAACCAGAATGTGCATACCAACTGGAGGAGAAAAAAAGCACCCTTTTTTTCATGCCAATCAGGAAAAGTACAGAATGTCTAAGAAAAATGAATTTGACGATCTAAGCACAACAGCCCCAGACATCGGACGCCGCATTAGATTTTCCAACAGAGGTAACTGATGTCAAAATAGATAAAATGTGCAACCTGCCGTCACATGTCTATCCAAGTAACAAGAAGTAGGACAGAAACCCGAACTGGAACCTTTTTTGCAAAATCACGGATAAAAACCGCTTAATAAAACTGATATACCTGTAGGCGTTTTAGATGGCAACAAATAAAAAACTCTAGACCGAATGGTGATTGGGATCGGCGCACACTATAGTTGATGGAAAGAATTTCCTGCAAGACATTTTATTATTTTCTCAGGAATCCCCGGCAAGTAGGAGGGCCAGGCTAAACGGTGGAGATAGATGAGTCCGTTTTCAACCGATGCAAACATAACGTCGGCAGACTAGTTAAACCAATCTTGGTCTTTGGTGGAGACGACCCTGCCGATTAGGGGGATTTCTTAATTAGCGTACCAAAATAAAAATGCAGAAACCCTCCTTCTACTAATAAAAAACTAAATATTCTGCATGAGACCACGGTCGTATCAAACTGTTGAAAGGCATATTGCAAAATGGGAAGAGAGGGATATCACTATATTACAGTGAATATAGCCTTCACTTCGTAGATCCTTAAAGGCAGGCAACTACGAATCATGTGGAGCGAATGTGGAATCAGACCAAACAGAGCATCAAATCAGAATGCGGAACAAGATTAATTATCATTTATTTGAAAATATAATGATTGCTTAACAATTACTTATTTGAAAAAATTATTGCTTAACAATTATTTATTTGAAAAAAAACTGATTGTTTAACAATTATTTATTTGGAAAAATGTTTTTTAAGCTATTATTTATATGAAAAAAAATAATTGCTTAACAATTATTTATTTAAAACAGAACGATTGCTTAACAATTATTTTTGTAAACATGATTGCTTAACAATTATATATTTGAAAAATTGATTGTTAACAATTATTTATTTGAAAAATAATGACTGCTTTACTATTATTTATTTGAAAAAATGATTGCTTAACACTTATTTATTTGAAAAAATGATTGCTTAACACTTATTTATTTGAAAAAAATGATTTTTAACACTTATTTATTTGAAAAAATGGTTGCTTCACAATTATTTGTTTTACACACACACAACCCAGTTTTTCTTCATACAGATAATAAAAATTACGAATACGGAAGTTTTTGATTTCATATTGAAGTTTCTACATTAAATATTTTACTATTTCCTTTTACGTGGCGTTGGTTTGATTTCATCGGCAACGCTCGTCATTATCTGTCTGTGTACGTCATGCTGCGGAGAAAACTCAGTGAACGGTGAGTTACATGTGATTCAAATGTTGCATAAATACCCAGAACTCCACCACATGTATGTTTGGAAAATACATAAGGGTGCTATATTTTTCACTCTGATGTAATAGAACGTTCTTTTTGAAACAGCCATATAGATTAAAAAACATCGTTAAGTGTTTATTTTCCGAACATAATTATAATATTAAAAACGTAAATTAATTGCGATGCATTTTATCATCACTAAAATCCTCTCTCCTTTTCTCTCTCTCTCTCTCTCTCTATATATATATATATATATATATATATATATATATATAAATTTTTAAACGTATTTCGAAATTTTTAAACGTAATTCGATATTTTTAAACGTAATTTGATATAATTAAATAAAAATTTAAGTTTTTAACGATACTGATATCAAATTTAAGGTATTTATATATAAAAAATTAAGATTTTAAAAATTAAATTGGTTTCAAATTAAAATTGGTTTATATATTACATTTTTTAAAATAAGTTTTCAATCGAAATTAGATTTTAAAATTAAAAAAATTAAAATTTTAAAGTTAATGACATCATCATCATCTAATAAGTAAACGGGGGGATGTAACAAAACGAGAGTTAAACGTGAACTCGTAAGATATATATATATATATATATATTTCACACTTATAAAATAGACGAGTATTGGCTGAAGAGAGTTTGATATGGATATCTTCAACGGTCCTAACTATCGGGTTTAAAACCGATAGTACCAATGACTTGTCTCATCTAACAACTTTCTGTACAAAAAATATAAATACGCTCTTATTTTTCGGGTTTTATTTTAATTGAGCATTTAATTGAGCATTTCCAAAAAGACTAATCATTATATATATATATATATATATATATATATATATATATATATATATATATATATAAGAACGCGTAGTTAATAAAACATGTTAAAACACTTTGAAAAAAAGTTAAAAACATATTTAATTTTAAAAAGGGAAGCAAAAAATACGTAGGTAGTCCTTAATCCGTGGAGTTTCGAAGAAATACTTTTTATAAGAGGGTATGGATTAGCAAAATGCAGTATCGGATTTTGCTTGTAAAAGTATTTAATGAGGATACAAGTAAGCCATAGATCTTAATTGGTAAAAAAATTTGAAGGGGAGGGAATATGAGGAAGAAAAATGTGATTTCACGTGAATGGATGGTCTGGTGAAAAGTAAAATATCCAATAATGGTCTAATCCAAAACAAATTGATTAGCCTTCCATTTCCACAAGAAAAATCCAAAGGAATCGCGTTATTAGAAGATGGTTCAAAGTAATCCAAACGGAAAAACTCTGTGGAATAATTCACAAATGGGTACAAGGAAAAAGGGAATGAGTTCAAAATTATTATTAAAGGATTATAAAATATGCGTAGAAATAAAAAATTGAGAAATTTAAAAAACACGACTGCCAAGGCTGATTTCATCAGAATCCGTGAGAACGCCCATTATACAAATCTGCGCATTTAACAAGTCTGTATCAGTAGTTCAGTGCGTCTGATTTATCAACATTGACATGGAACTTAACATATCTTCAAATAAAATGGTCGAATGGTGTTTAATCGAATCAACGTGATGGTCAGTTTTTTTTTACATAGGCATCACCACATTATCAAGGCCAAGAGGCCACTCAAGGATAAGGGTTAAAGAGTGTACAGTAGAAATTGCACAATATAGTAATCATTAGTAATGAAAATTTGGTAAATTTGATAACTTATATGGAACGGCTCATCAAGAACTTATTTACGTTAGACTTGAAGACAACCATATTGTAGTCAGCCGGAAAGCAGGAAAACGGAAGACAATTCCACAGGCGTGCAGTTCTAAGAAAGAAGCTTTGTTCATGGAATCTACGTTTAGGTTTAGGCACAGATAAAGAGTGGGGGGAATTATTAATAGTGTTTACAGCTAGACGAGTGTTTCTTGTGAAAGTTTGGCGAAGGGGGACCATAGATTGAAGCTCAGTCGAACACTTTCCATGAAAATAACGATACATCAGAGACAAACTCGTAACATCTCTTCTGTGAGATAGAGGTTGCAAGGAAGAGAAAAGGGCATCTCTTACGAGACTACGAAGTCTATTTTGAACTCTATCAAGGCAGGCCAAGTCCTTTCTAGCAGCGCCTGCCCAGATGTGGCAACAGTATTCCATCCTTGGACGTACCTGGCTCCTATATAAATAGAGAATAGCATCATATATCTACCGGATCGATAGAAAGATCTCACCATTTTTCCAGCGGCCTTGGCAACAGATTTGATGTACGTGTTCCATTTAAGATCAGGAGTAATGGTCAAGCCAAGAAGCTTGTCAAAACTTGAGGCCTCCTGAAGACGAGAGCCATTCATTTCAATTGATGCCAGATGTGATTCAGAATGTTGGTGATGTAAAGAGAGAAGCTTGGTTTTAGATGCATTAAAAGTAACCAGCCACTCCTTTCCCCATTATACTACGTGCTCAAGATCAGAGGAGAGAGAATTGGAGAGAACTTGGTCGTTCACTGTCTTAGATGTGCTACCATAAATGGTAGTGTCGTCAGCATAGATGTCTACAAATGATGTAAGGATGTGATTTGGAAGATCATTAATGTAGATCAGGAAAAGAGTTGGGTCCAAAATGGACCCTTGAGGGACAATAATACTGTGAGCTTCTGATTTTTGCCCCTCAACTACTACTCTTATGAACCTATTAGAAAGAAATGATTTAATAATTGAGAAGACATTTCCAGCAATACCATAGGTAGAGATCTCATGAAGTAAACCTTTATGCCATGCCCTATCAAAGGTCTTAGATATGTCAAGAGCAATTGCCCTAGAAAGGTTGCCCCCGTCGAGAGATTTGCTAATCCTATGAGATATAACTGTAAGCACATCTGCGGTAGATCTAGCAGAACGGAAACCATATTGAGTGTCACTAAGAAGGTTATTTTTGTTGAGATGGTTGATTACTTCTGTATTTAACACAGATTCTAGCAACTTATTCATGACGCACAGGAGACTTACTGGCCTGTACTGAGAGGGGGGATGAGCGATCACCTGAATTCTTAAATACAAGGCATACTGATGAAATTTTCCAGGGAGATGGGAAACTATTCTCCTTAAGACAACGTTTAAACAGTTTTGTAACTATGGGCGCTAGTTCAGGTTGAAGTTTTTTGAGTACTATAATTGGAATACCGTCAGGGCCAGTTGCTTTACTGGAATCAAGGTTTTTGATTATCTTGGCAACATCACGTACAGATATACGTATATCACATAGCGTGTTTTCTGTTACAGGAGGAAATATTGGGGGTTGGCGGCCTTGATCGCAAAGGGTAGAATTAGCTGCAAAGTTCTTGACAAAGAGTTTGGCTTTGTCTGATGCTGACGAGATTACCTCAGGTCCATTGATAATAGTTGGGATGGAGCACACGCTTCTGTTCAGGATTCTGTTTGCTATTTGCCAAAACTGGTGGGAACCAAGCCGCTGCTCAGCTACTTTGGACTTAACAGATTGAGCATACAACTCTCTTGCATTCTTTATTACTTTCTTACAATGGTTGCTGGCAGTCCTGAAAGCGGCTTTAGTTTTCATACATCTGTTACGTTGGAAACAGTGGAAAAGGTGATTTCTGTGCACAATGGCAGCAGCACATTCTGGAGAGAAACATGGCTGGCTGTTAGGTTTTTGCTGAAACGTTTTCGAGGGTATGAAACGGTCAATACCTACAATTAACCATTCCATCAGGTCTTATACTATAGAGGACACATCCTTTTTAAACATGGAATGCAGAGGTAGATCAGATATAAATGTACGGAAGCTATCCCAGTAAGCCTTAGTGTATCGATATACTGTACGAGGGAGAGGTACGTCTGGGGACTTATTACATTTCATTTTTATCTGAATTGATACAACAGAGTGGTCCGAAGATCCAAGAGGCGACAGAACAGAAACAGAACATAGTTCAGGGCAAGTTGTGAGAAAAAGGTCTAGTAGGCTCGCATACTGGCCGTCATTGTCGGCCACACGGGTGGGTTCCTGAACAATCTGAGTAATGTCATAGGCAATGGAGAAATCATGACAGAACCTCCCTTCATCATCGGTCTTGTTAGAGTGGGTCAACCAT